>NC_088234.1:56066605-56366605 GCF_036934945.1 Oncorhynchus masou masou
TGTACATGTTACCAGGTCAAAATTCCTGACCTACGGTTTGCAATGCTCCCACATAGGTACATAGAGACTGCGAAAGAGCCCTGTTGCTTCAGGCTATTCGGCGAATGGAAAATGGAAAATTTAGGGGACACGGTGTCCAAGTATGCTACACGTAACTATGTGTGTGGAAATTCTTTAATCACAGGTGATACATTTAACTTGTTTAGTACAGTCAGTTTGTAACCCCGTTCACTACTTGTAGCTGGATAGTCCATTTGTTTGTGTTGTTGGTCTTGGCTAGCTTAATGTTCTGGTCGGTAACTAGCTAGCACTCACGTGGCTGCTATCACCATCATGAACAGGGGCATGAGGGAAGCCCTACAATATAATGTTTCCTAAGTAGTGAGAACGCTTCGGAGCAGGCAATATTGAAAAGTCATCTTTAGACATGTTGTACTTTTTAAAATAGTTATTGAATGACTAAAATAAGCAGACAACAAGAAAATTGCATTTGAAAAAGGTCACGTTTTTGCTGTGAGGCAATGGGGTAACCTACTGAAGGTAAACACAGGTTGTTAACCCCACAGGTGGGTAAGGCCTTCAATGTTCTATCTAATATTGACTGGGACTATTGCAGGTGTTTGAAAAATTCACAATTCTCCAACTAGTCCCCCTCCAGACCAACCCCCAGTCACACTCACGTACTTTGTGCCCCCTAAGATATTTGGGGTTTATGACGTCCCTGTGGTAAGTGTTTGGTGTTATGACGGTGACCGTTACAGCTGGGTTTTAGATGATAAGAGGCAACAGTGTGGAACTGGGCTACAACAGCCTGTTCTGAGAGCTTCATGTTGAGCTCAACATGTAATGGTGGGACACAGAATTGAGTACCGCTACTGTTTGTATTATTTTAAAGATGCATATAGCACTACCAAGCTATAGTTGGAATGAACCTACAGTATTAAATCTGAAATAAATCTGTTTTGCTTTGGGCTGTGCTATAGTGTAGGGTGACACTCTGTCCAAGGTTGAGGTTGCTTCCTCCAATTATCCTCATGTTGTTCTTTATTTGTCCACTAACTTGCATTGATGGATTAGGCTTAGGGATTTCATATGACATTCTATGGTCTCACCTTGATTTTCAAAGTGAAAATATGCTTTCAAATGTGCTTTCAAACCATACACAAATGTTTTGCGGCAGCCATTTGAAGGAAGGTAAAGTAATCTGGCCCTCAAACCATCACGGTCACCTAATAAGCCCCAGTTTACAATTGGCTCATTCATCCCCCTCCTCTCCCCTGTAACTATTCCCCAGGTCGTTGCTGCAAATGAGAAAGTGTTCTCAGTCAATTTACCTGGTAAAATGACAGATAAATTAAAAATAATCCACTTTCTATTACAATTAAAGGGGAGAGAACGTGACAAAAATAAGTATGATTCAGGTGAACCCACTCACTCTCTATAGTCATTAAAATATTCAGAATGTTGAATGGCCATAGGTTTCATAGACTTTCTTGACACTGTGAGTGATGGTGATTGTATCCATGTCCGACATCGTAAGGGTCACATGCTATAGACTTCCTGAACAAGCTAAGTAGAACTGTGGATTGTAATTCCCACTACACCTTTCCAACAAATGAAAATCGTTGAGTCAATTCTTAGTGATTTACCAATTTGGCTTCATGTTGATTCCATTATGTTTTATTGTGAGGTTTTGCTCCTTCCACTTTTAAAATCAGTGCATGGTTTGCAGCTTGCTGAATGAAAATGTAGGAAATTGATTAGATGTTCACAGATCAATAAGATGTGAATTGTGAATCAAGAAAATGTGCTGAATACCATTTATGACGGATGGGACCCCTGAAAGGGGGAACAATGCTCTGTGATTATGCACATGCAGACTAAAGTGTCTGCTAGGATGTGACAAGCAGAATGAGTGGACTGAAAATCAAGTAAATTCATACGATTATTCCATCAAGTACCAAACAAAGATCAAACGCTATATAGCCTCAACACATGGTTAAAGCTATAATTTTATATTGTGAATGATCAGTCCATGCATAGCTCTGTTTTTTTATTTGAGAGTGTTTCCATTTCTCCAGCTCGGTTCCTCAGATTTCTACCAAAACAGTGGCGGGGAGTTCGCTTTGTTATTGTTTCAACAGATAATTCCCCCTTTAAAGTTTTGTGAGCACAATGTTTAATGCACCCATAGAGAAAGTGTGCCTGACAGTCAGTCAGTATTCAGACATGAATCATACCGACTTGTGATCAGTGTTTGAATGGGACTCCCATCCCATAGTAGCGCTCTAATAGTGCCCTAGACTGTATGTCTGGGTGTGTTCCCAGCTCTGCTTCATGTCACACATTATTATTAACCCCCGGGCAGGCCTTTGATAGCTGGGGCTACTGTCCTATAGAAGGCCCTTACAATCAGAGCCCCCATAGAAAACAGAGAGGTCCTGCAGAAAGGGAACTCTCTGAAGCTCACGAAAGCTGCTTGTATGCTAACGGGAATGACATGGAAAAGGATCAGAGAGAGAGAGAGAGAGAGAGAGAGAGAGAGAGAGAGAGAGAGATGAGAAGTAGAGGGGGAAAACAGTAGTGAGTGAAAGAGAAAGTATGGTAAGTAGAGATGGAGAGGAGGAGAAGTGTCAGAGAGAGACTGAGTCAGTAGGGCACTGTCACTATGATGGAAGCGAGAGGACACTGTCACTATGATGGAAAGCGAGAGGACACTGTCACTATAATGGAAAGCGTGAGGGCACTGTCGCTATGATGGAAAGCGAGAGGGCACTGTCGCTATGATGGAAAGTGAAAAGGGCACTGTCGCTATGATGGAAAGCGAGAGAGCACTGTCGCTATGATGGAAAGCGAGAGAGCACTGTCGCTATGATGGAAAGCGAGAGGGCACTGTCGCTATGATGGAAAGCAGGAGGGCACTGTCGCTATGATGGAAAGCGAGAGAGCACTGTCGCTATGATGGAAAGCGAGAGGGCACTGTCGCTATGATGGAAAGCGAGAGGGCACTGTCGCTATGATGGAAAGCGAGAGGGCACTGTCGCTATGATGGAAAGCGAGAGAGCACTGTCGCTATGATGGAAAGCGAGAGAGCACTGTCGCTATGATGGAAAGCGAGAGGGCACTGTTGCTATGATGGAAAGCGAGAGGGCACTGTCGCTATGATGGAAAGCGGGAGAGCTCAGACAGAAAGGAGAGGAAAGGATATGTATGGAGAGAGGTTGGAGAGAGAAACAAAGACAGACACAGAGATGGATCAGAGCAGCTTTGGTTTAGTATTCTGGTCCAACAGTGAAATTCAATAACTCATATCTCATATTTACAAATTATGCCGAGGACATACAGCAGCTATCCCTTGCCTATGAAGGAATAATTATTTTTCTAAAAATACATGCCTACCAAATTGGATGCCCTCCACAAAATGAATGTACTGCTCAGCGAGCATTCTGAAAGGGACTTTCATTGTCACAATAAGGTGATGTTATTAATATTTTGTATACCCTGTATACTTTAGAAAATTAGATACATGGTTTTTCTTTTTAATCTACAGTAACATACAGAGTTTGAGTCAGAAGTTTACATAGACTTAGGTTGGAGTCATTAAAACTAGTTTTTCAGCCACTCCACACATTTCTTGTTAACAAACTATAGTTTTGGCAAGTCAGTTCGGACATCTACTTTGTGCATGACACAAGTAATTTTTCCAACAATTGTTTACAGACAGACTATTTCACTTATAATTCATTGTATCACAATTCCAGTGGGTCAGAAGTTTACATACACTAAGTTGACTGTACCTTTAAACAGCTTGGACAATTCCAGAAAATGATGTCATGGCTTTAGAAGCTTATGATAGGCTAATTGACATAAATTGAGTCAATTGGAGGTGTACCTGTGGATGTATTTCAAGGCCTACCTTCAAACTCAGTGCCTCTTCACTTGACATCATGGGAAAATCAAAAGAAATTAACCAAGACCTCAGAAAAAAAATGTGTAGACCTCCACAAGTCTGGTTCATCCTTGGGAGCAATTTACAAATACCTGAAGGTACCACGTTCATCTGTACAAACAATAATACACAAGTATAAACACCATGGGACCACACAGCTGTCCTACCGCTCAGGAAGGAGACACATTCTGTCTCCTAGAGATGAACATACTTTGGTCTGAAAAGTGCAAATCAATCCCAGAACAACAACAAAGGACCTTGTGAAGATGCTGAAGGAAACAGGTACAAAAGTATTATTCATCCACAGTAAAACGAGACCTATATTGACATAACCTGAAAGGCCACTCAGCAAGGAAGAATCCACTGCTCCAAAACCGCCAGACTACGGTTTGCAACTGCACATGAGGACAAGGATTGTACTTTTTGGAGAAATGTCCTCTGGTCTGATGAAACAAAAATAGAACTGTTTGGACATAATGACCATCATTAGGTTTGGAGGAAAAAGGGGAATGCTTGTAAGCCGAAGAACACCATCCCAACCGTGAAGCACGGAGGTGGCATCATCATGTTGTGGGGGTGATTTGCTGCAGGAGGGCCTGGTGCACTTCACAAAATAGATTGCGTCATAAGGAAGGGAAATTTTATCAATATATTGAAGCAACAGCTCAAGACATCAGTCAGGAAGTTAAAGCTTGGTCGCAAATGGGTCTTCCAAATGGACAATGACCCCAAGCATACTTCCAAAGTTGTGGCAAAATCGTTTGAAGACAACAAAGTCAAGGTACTGGAGTGGCCATCACAAAGCCCTGCCCTCAATCCTATAGAAAATGTGTGGGCAGAACTGAAAAAGTATGTGCAAGCAAGGAGGTATACAAACCTTACTCAGTTACACCAGCTTTGTTAAGAGCAATGGGCCAAAATTCACCCAACTTATTGTGGGAAGCTTGTGGTAGGCTACCCAAAACGTTTGACCCAAGTTAAGCAATTTAAAGGCAATGCTACCAAATACTAATTGAGTGTATGTAAACTTCTGACTCACTGGGAATGTGATGAAAGAAATAAAATCTAAAATATATCATTCTCTCTACTTTTATTCTGACATTTCACATTCTTAAAATAAAGTGGTGATCCTAACTGACCTAAGACAGGGAATTTTTACTATGATTAAATGTCCGGAATTGTGAAAAACTGAGTTTAAATGTATTTGGCTAAGGTGTATGTAAACTTCCGACTTCAACTATACAGAAGGATGCAACTGGCATACATATTCTCTCTCAGCCACAGACGTAAATATTTAGCGGCACACAACTTTTATGATTGTATACCTTAGTAAAATAGGATGACATATGATAGTGATTTTACCTCATAAATATAATATATGCTAATTATGTGATCATATGCACTGATTGACAATGAACATATACTGCTTTGCCTCACTATACTCTGATGATTCTATGAAGAGTGTGTTCTTGTGCCTAGATGTGAGTAGTGCTGAGCATATTCTCATCACAACCAAAGTTCAAACATGGCTAACATGCTGACCACACCGCTTGCATCGTGTGCTGGAGCATTGCAAAATAAATTTACACATACATGTTTTTCAATCATTGCACCCATAGAGCTTGCGTGCGCCAACGAGTGTCTGCATTGCCAGGCGTTAAAATAGATGTCAGTTCCTTTTGTGATGCTGAACGCAGTGCAAGTCCTGCCTCTCCCATCTCCTCATTGGCTTATAGAAGCAGATACCCACGTGCCGTCTCCTCATTGGTTGTCCCCACGTGGGTGATTAAAATATATGAACTGAGGTCGGTCAATCGTGGTAATACATCTATGAAAGTTGATGCCAATCGCCATATAAAATCCAAAGAAGACAAAGCCTGGAAGTAGGAGAGATGACTAAAAACGATTCGGTTGGCCGTTTTATGTGTGGATTAATTGTCGGAGTAGAGGACCTTGTGCATTTCAGGTAAAATAACAACTCAACGTTTATATCCCAGGACAAATTAGCTAACAACAGCAAGCTAGCTAAATAGAACACATTAGCTAGCAACTGCAAGCTAGCTAGCTAAATTGCCATACATGTTTAATGCTTTTCGATCTGTCCCCAAATGAATATAATTGGTTCAGAATTTGTTTTGATATTTCAACCTGATTGTCGTGATCGCGTTTGGTGTGGGGGGACAAAATCTATATGTGCACGATGGCGCATGCGCTCGTCCGGTTTGGGTATGGTGTTAGAGGAAATTATGTTTACCATTACAGTGGCAATGCCATATTACCCTCTATTTTACAGATGAATGAGTATCATGAAATCCACCAGGATGACACTATAAAAGAGTATTGAAGGAGGGTAAGCTCCTGACCTTTGTTGTGAGGTTACAGACAGTGGGTCATATTTGTGTCCATACACAAACACAATACTCCACAACCCCGAAAGAAAGCCTGGACTCTGTTGCACAATGACAAGAGTGTGTGGAAAGCCACTGGTCCAACACTTTTGCCTCTGACCAAATGACCTGCCATAGCAATGGTGGGCATGGGTGTAAAATTGGAAAAGTGTGAAATTGAAGGATGATGGGCTCACAACCTAATTTTCAGCTCTAGAGTGGGAAGGGGGGATGGTCAATTATCTTTCTTAAGGCAAGGGGAACCTCAATTTAAAGACTAAGTACTTTCTACCATGTAATCTGATAGACAATAACTACTGATTATTATGATACACCTATTATTTATTACAAATGCAGCTGCAGCAATCAATATCTTTTTTGCATCTTTTTTTGGGGTGTAGTTTTTTATAAATTGGTTTAATATTTGTCCTTGTTCTATTGTACTTTCTTTCTTTGTTTTTGTGTTTATTTCTTTCTGGTATCGCTTTCTTAAATATCTACAAGCATACCCACAGGATTTACCTAAAATCTAGGGACTATCTGAGCACATGGTGAAGTGCTCACTCCAAAGGGCTCAGACACACCAATAGCGTTTTCTGGCCACTTAAAACCTCTGTAGGTAATTTGTGAACCGAGTGCACACCGATTATCACCAATGTCCGTTTCACCATCATGTTGCTGATTAATGTTGCAGTGTATCATTGTCATATTCTCTGAAATTACAGAAAATGTGATAATTATAATATTTGGAAATTGTTTAGTTGTGGTCCCTAAAACACAGCGCGCTGAACTATTGGCAGATGAACGCTAACGTTAGACCGTATTTGTTGCAATGTGTGCGAGCCTTAAAATATACATCGCTCAATGACCTGAAGAGTCAGCCCACATACAGCACTGCACTGTCTCAACATGTCACACCCGCGCACGCGCACGCACACGCATGATGATGACGATGATGATGATACGGTGTTTATCAGAAATGATATTTAGATTATATAATTAAACCATGGCTATACATTAATTTTGTCTCATTGTCAAATGAATATAGACGTTCTGAATTTAAATATGGCGGTGGGGCTGGGCAACAGTCTACGCTGGATAAATAAGTAGGGCGAGAGAGCCCATTCCCCAAGTCTCTGACAGTATTTATAATTGGTTTACACATTCCACTGCGGATTAACATTCACTTCTTGTTTGTGTTTTAATCAATCAATTAAAACATTTGGTTTGGCTTCCTGTCTTGCACATGCTCGTGTCAAACCACACTTAATCATATCTACTGTAAATAGATCGTTTTATTTCAACGGATTCATGTACTAAACACTAAATTATTGGAAACAAGGTTGTGAGTGCCTTGGACACTGCAGCTTTGTTATTATGTTCACACAAAAAATACATTTGAAAATATGAATAGGATGGTAATTACAGGATAGTAATTCAACGCACAATACGTGTCATTCCTCGCATAATTTTATCACTGTATCAAATGTTTCATCCACTAGAAATCATTGCATTCCACACAGAGCTCCTGGAATGATCAATGAATTCTCCATAAAACAACGGTTGTGCCACCTGCTGGCACGTCATTGTCCTCCTGGCCAATCACACTAATGTACCCGGAGAGACACTTCCCGTGCGCTCCTGGAGATTCCACAGCCTTCCGTAATTAGTGCCCGGTCCTTGGCGGGTACGCTGACCCGCGAACCGACAGACTACAGTTAAGCAAGGCGCGAGCGGCAAGGCTGGGCACACTGTCGGAGGGCTTCAACGACTTTGTTTGGACTGACCTATGAAACTGTGGCGAACTGTGGACTGCGTCCTTATGCCAAATATATCGTCCTCGGCTTTATCCGTCAATTAATACCGTTGTTTGTAAGAGGTAAGTACACGTGTGTGAGTAATATTACAACGTGTGTTTTGTAAAAAATATTTTATTTTATTAGGTTATATACTTTTTTTCTTGGTCACGGTTTCTTGAATTTCTTTCTAATAACGTTATATGCATAACGTTAGTTGTACGCAGTTTCACCATTATATTGCTGATTAATGTTGCAGTGTACCATTGTCATATTCTCTGAAATTACAGAAAATGTGATAATTATAATATTTGGAAATTGTTTAGTTGTGTCATTTGCTGTTACACACCTTTTCTATAGTGTCTACGTTCTAATATCGCTCTTTTCTAAGTTCGAGAAAGCAAGCGCTAGCGCATATAGCTATAGCTTTTATTTTAATGTGCTGACGTTACACCCCAGCATCCTCTACTGCAAACTGGCCCCTGAAAATAAATGAAAAAATGTTGCTGCCTCGCTTCATCATTTAATTTCCTTCTATTCGTGCATGATAGTTATGTGCATTGTTAGAGAAATGGAATTGAATTGTGCCCTTACATGGCATGTGGCAGCTTTCATGTATTGTGGTTACTGTTTATTTACTATGTCCAAAAATGGAAAGGCAAAGGAATGTTGCTTTTTTTACTTGAGGGTACTTTGACGTAGTGTCAGATAATGTCAAGCTTTATAGCATTGGTAACAAACTATGTAATCTACAGCCACCCCAGTGGTAACTATCTTATTCAAGCTTTATATAGGTTGTTTAAAGATATTTTTACATTATTCCAAGCCAGATGTTTCACTCATATGTTTAGAGGCTTAAATCATATCTGCTTGCCATTATTTGGGAATTGTTGCATGATATACAAACTGTCAGCTATACCTGGAAAGTGTTTGAGAAAATATGTATTTACATGCAGAGACTGAGCCAGTTGACTGAATATTAGAGGTACAGGTTTTGTGGTTTGGTATTTGTTACAGTTGCTATACTGTAGGTAAAGTGGCTTTGGCCTATAGATGGAAGGTGCCATGGGAATGTTGCGACAGCCTGAGATGATCATTGTTGACTAGATACAGATTCTACCCCAGATAATGTGATATAACCAAAGATTTTTGGTCTCCATTACTGGTCGTTACAGGAAAGCCCAACATTTTTTGTTTTCAATTTGGCCAAAGTGGTATCTTATAAATGTCCATGTCCAGTTGCAGGTGGTTTGTTTGAATTTAGTCACCAACCTATCTCCATCAATAAGATAATATTTGAAATAGGCAAGATGGTGGCGTATACATTGTTGGATTACTTCATGGAGCATTTTCAAAAATTCAAATTACCGCCTGCAACTGGACACAGACATATATATATAAGGTAGTTCTTTCGGGGTGGCAGGTAGCCTAGTCGTTAGAGTGAGCTGACAAGGTAAAAATCTGTTGTTCTGCCACTGAACAAGGCAGTTAACCCACTGTTCCCCTGTAGGCCGTCATTGTAAATGAGAATTTGTTCTAAACTGACCTGCCTAGTTAAATAAAGGTTAAATAAATAAGAAAGTATCACAAAATATCTATAGCGGCGGTTTGTATGGGGCTTTCCTGTAACGTCCAGTAATAGACACCAACAATCTTTGGTTATACACTCTAAAAAGAAAAGGTTCCTGGAGTATCCTTTAGGGGTTCTTCAAATTGAAACTGTTGGGGAACCCCTATAGTTCTTCAAAGAACCCTTTAAAAGGGTTGTTCAAAGAACCTTTTGTAATGGATCCTCGAAGAACCTTTTGGGGTTAATTATGGACATACCGTGTCCATAATGTAAAGTCCTTTGGGATATTAATTGAAGAGTTAAGGGAGGAGGATGGTAAATGTGATCTACATAACATACCAATACCAATTCACATACCTTTGTATGCCTCCTTGTCTGTATACCTGCAGAGAGACACAAAGGTGAGCAGTTCAATCATCTGCACCCAATACAGCTAGCCTTCAACATATTCTTATAGCCTACATATTCTTACCTCTATGTTAATTGATTGAATTGTGTCCATTCTATGTTTTAGAAAGTTTTGCATAAATATGAAAAGATAGATGCTATCATCATAAAACAATGTCAATTTAGATCATACAAGGGACTAACAAACCTTACCTTAAATTGAAGAGATCTTTACATTTTTCAGTTAAGTGCTGTCCTTTCATATTCAAATCGAAATATTTCAGTTGGGCAGTTAGGTTCCTGCAAGAACCCCCACCAACTAAGGAATTTCCTCGATAAACCCCACCTCCTATGGGGTTCTTGGAAGAACCTTTTGGGTGCCATTTTCAGTGCCAAGAACCCTAAGGTTTTTCAAAGAACTTTGAGGATTTTAGAAGAACCCTTGTTGAACCCCTCATTTTTAGTGTATCACATTATCTGGTGTACAATGTGTAGCTAATTTCTGACATGTTTTCATGGTGTGGTACTGAAGGATATACTGTACAATGGGTGGGTTTAATCCTGGATGCTGATTGGTTAAAACCATGTTCCAGCCAGTGTCTATTCCAGAAGATAGCACCGGCTAAGGCAATGAGGTTGAAATGCTTACTTACTGTTCCATCTCATTGCGTAATCCACGGTCTCATCATCCCAACCAGGCAATTTATAAACTTGATCTCCACTGTAAGAAAGCATATAGACATTCTCCTCTTTCTTTTGGTTTTCAACAGCAGAGATTTGTATAAACCTCGCTATCTGTCTCTCCAACATTTGCAACATTGTTTCAATATTGAAATCTCCAGCTGGCCCATAGTAATAAACATGTCGGGAGTTGGGATGAGACAGACAGGCAACTTCTTTCAGCCAGTCGAAATCATGAATCAGCTTCATTTTTATGTATATAGACAAGGAAATGTCAATAGAAATACAGGTCAAACAAAACAAAATGCAGATAGTTTGCTGTTTTTCCAGCAAACTGGGAGGGGGGGGTGGCTTGTGGTGGCTATTCAGCAGCCTGATGGTCTTGGGGTAGAAGCTATTGGCCAGTCTGAAAGCTTCTGTAGAACACTATGAGGGCCCTCGAGGACAAGCAGGATAATGCCCTCGAAGCCCATGTTTGGAGGATATATTGGCATGTTTTGGTCATTATCACTTAAATAATACACCCTTTGATGGCCTTAGTGGGGCTGGTTAGCCAATTGTTGCTCAGACAAAACTGCATTGCTGTTCTTGCTGTAAAGGTGAACTTTTCAATGCATTATAGTGAAAATATTTCAGTCCTTGACCTACTTCATTGTAACCATACAGGTTCATTGTACTGTATATTGGCACAATTGTTGCATTTATTTGTGTTTTCCTGAGGAAATATGAGGGAGTGTGAAGGTCTCAAACTACTTTCCTTCACAATTGCATTTTTGTTACAATTCCTAAACCACACAGGCGTATCTTGAGGAAAGGTCTCATTCATGTTCCAATTATTTTATGGTACATTGCAGTAGGAAGCTCTGTCTAATTTTAGAGCAGCAGTTATGGGCGTACTGCAGTCAGATGGCCAGACGCATCATCTATTTCACTCATTGAGCTTAATTAGTCTTCATCTTTATGTTAAATCCACTGTAATCCACTTTCCCAGGACTTCAGAACAGACCAGGACAGAGTGGCTATATTTAGACAGGCCACCACTCAATCCATGCCACTGCTTTTGTTTGTGACATCTCTTTTCAGATAGAAAATCTAAGGGCAATCTTGCTTTGTTGGAAAACTCCTCAGCTATTGGGGATATTGCTTTTGAGCACTTTGATACAATTTCCAGGTAAGGGCAAAAGCATTCTGGGAAATTTAGATGGAATGGTTCAATGGGAAGAGAAAAGAGGCGGTTAGGTTGAAATACCTGTGAAGTATTGGAGAAGGTGTTGAAAGTCTGTGCAGATCATTCCTTTATTGTAAACACATGTATCAAGTATGAAGGTAAGACCCAGATGCAGACAACATCAAATTAACCTCTTTGGGGCCACCTGGCCAACATCCGGGGAAATTGCAGAGCGCGAAATTCTAAATACAAAATACGTAACATTAAACATTCATGAAAATACAAGTGTTATACATCAGTTAAAAACTCAACTTCTTGTTCATCCAGACGCTTTGTCAGATTTCAAAAAGGCTTTACGGTGAAAGCATACCATGCGATTATCTGAGGACAGCACCCCGCATACAAAAGCGTTAAAACATTTTCCAAACAAGCAGAGGCGACACGAAAGTCAGAAATAGCGATAAAATAAATCATTCATATCCCCAAAAGGTCAGTTTAGTTGGCACGCTTGATTTAGTAATCCACCGGTTTCCCTCATTCAAAATGCATACAAATGAATCCCGAAAGTTACCAATAAACTTTGTCCAAACAAGTCAAACAACGTTTCTAATCACTCCTCAGGTAGACTAATATGTAAATACAATATGAAATTTAAGACGGAGAATAGTATGTTCATTACTGGAGATAAATAACAAAGTGCGCACCCTCACCGACGCGCACCACAATACTACAGCCAAAATGGGAGACACCTAGAAAAACTACAAATTCTAGCAAATTTTTCAAAAAACAAGCCTGAAACTCTATCTAAAGTCTGTTGACATGTATTGGAAGTCCTAGGAACTGCAATCTGGGAGGTATTCCTTTGATATTCCCATAGACAGCCATTATAATGAGTGGTGAACTAAAAAAAAAAAATCCCGGATTGATTCTCCTCGGATTTTCATCTGCTATATCAGTTCTGTTATACTCACAGACATTCTTTTAATAGTTTTGGAAACTTGTGTTTTCTATCCAATACTACCAACTATATGCATATCCTAGCTTCTGGGCCTGAGTAACAGGCAGTTTATTTTGGGCACCTCAGTCATCCAAACTTCTGAATACTGCCCCCTTCCCCGAAGAAGTTAACAATGGTTTAATAATCCAACAGGGGCAGGCAATAGACAGGTCAAGTCAGGCAGAGGTTTGTAAACCAGAGGTGGGGCAATGGTACCGGACGGCAGGCAGGCTCAGTGTCAGGGTAGACAGAATGGCCAGGCAGGCGGGCTCAGAGTCAGGACATGCAAGGGTCAAAACCAGGAGGGTGAGAAAAAGAGAGACTGGGAAAAGCAGGAGCTCAGACACAAAAACACTAGTCGACATGACAAATAAGATGAACTGGCAACAGACAAACTGAGAACACAGGTATAAATACACAGGGGATAATGGGGAAGATGGGCGACACCTGGAGGGGGGAGACAATCACAATGACAGGTGAAACAGATCAGAGTGTGACAGTACCCCCCTCCCCTCCTCAAGGGGTGCCACCTGGTGTCCTACCTGGGCGCATACCTGGTTGACCGGGGTGCTGGTGGTGGAAGTCGGCGATGAGGGCTGGGTCCAGGATGTCTCTAGCAGGGATCCAGCACCTCTCCTCCGGGCCATAACCTTCCCCAGTCAACCAGGTACTGGAACCCCCTGCCCCAACTCCCCCCTGCAGGTTTCGGGTGGAGAGCCATACACTCTGCGTGGAGCAGGGGTCCGGTGGCAATCCGCTTGTCGCCTATACCTGGAAGTGGTCTTCAGATTGGCCCGGGCTCTCTTCCAGGAACGGCGATAGTATTGGATGAACATCTGGGCAGAGGGATTGCTGACTTCCTCCTCTTGCTCGGGTGAGAGCAGAAGCTGATATCCCAAGGAACACTCGAATGGCGAGAGACCCGTGACAGAGCAAGGAAGGGTGTTGCTGACGCCAGGCAGTAGGGTTGGCGGAGACGAGGCAGTAAAGAGTCGTCTCTAAGTCCTGGTTAGCTCGCTCCGACTGGCCATTGGACTGGGGGTGGAATCCGGAGGACATGCTGGCCGACAACCCAACCGGGACGAGAACCGGAAGACCTCCTTGGCCGAGGGTACTTTGGAGAGAGGAATGAAGTGGCGGCTTTGAAAAACAGGTCGACCACAGTCAGGATGGCAGTGTTGCCCTCAGACGGGTGGAGACCTGTGACGATATCCAGGGATATATGGGACCAGGGACGTTGAGGGACAGGCAGTGGTTGGAGAAGACCAGCCAGAGTTTGCCGAGGAGTCTTGTTCTGTGCGCAGACAATGCAGGCGGCGACAAATGCGAGAACATCCCGAACCATAGTGGGACACCAAAACTTTTGACGCACGAAGGCCAGGGTCCGACGAGAGCCCGGTTGACAGGCAAGCCTGGAGGAATGGGCCCATTCCAGGATCACGGAGCGGACAGCATCAGGCACAAACATCCGGTTATCGCCCCCCCAGGGGTCGGCTGGGATCGCTGCACCTCTCTGACCTGTTTCCCTATATCCCAGCTGAGTGCCGTCGCCAGGCACGAGGTGGGAAGCATGGTCTCGGGCTCTGGGGTGGTAACCGTGGGGTTATAGCGGCGAGACAGGGCATCCGACGTTCTTGGACCCTGGCTAGTAGGAGAGGGAAAGCTGAACCAGGTAAACAGCAGGGCCCATCTCTCTTGCCTGGAGTTGAGGCGCTTGGCAGTGCGGAGATACTCCAGGTTTTCGTGGTCGGTCCACACAATGAACGGATGTTCCACCCCTTCCTAGCTGGGGCCTCCGTATCCTCCAACACCATCTTCACCGCGAGATGCTCCCAATTCCCCACATCGTAGTTCCTCTCAGTGGCGTTGAGGTGGTGGGAATAGAAGGCGCAGGGATGCAGCTTAAGGTCCAGGGCAGAACGTTGGGACAGAACACCCACCATACCGACATTTCCGAAGCATCGGCCTCCACCACGACCTGAGGGGAAGGGTCAGGATGAACCAAAATAGGAGCAGTGGTGAAGCGGTGTTTAAGGTCAGCGGCAGAGGACCACGTGAATGGAACCTTGGTATAGTAGAGGTGAGTGCAGACAGGGGAAGGCAAGGGTCCTGTAACCCCGGATAAAGTGTGATATAAGTTGGCTAACCACAGGAAGCATTCCAGCTGCTACCTGGATGTAGGCTGAGGCCAATCCACCACCGCTCTCACCTTCTCGGGATCCATCTGGACACTTCCAGCAGAGATGATGTAGCCCAGAAAGGGAATGGTAGAACGATGGAACTGGCACTTTTCCGGCTGGAGAACCTGTCGGAGGTGGAGCACATGTTCTTGGTGGGAGCGGGAGAAGACGAGGATGTCAATGTAGATGAAGATGAACCGGTTCAGCATGTCACAGAAAATATCATTCACCAGAGCTTGGAACATGGCAGGGGCGTCGGTGAGGCCAAAGGGTGTTGATCAGATATTCGTAGTGGCCGCTTGCCGTGTTGAAGGCAGTCTTCCACTTGTCCCCCTCTAGTATCCGCACCAGATTGTAGGCGTTTTGTAGAAAACAATGGCCCCCTGGAGCGTCTCTAAGACCGAGGAAATGTGTGGTAGAAGATAACAGTTCTTCACAGTAATGTGATTGAGTCCCCGGTAGTCAATGCATGGCGCAGGGTCTTGTCCTTTTTCGCCACGAAGAAGAAACTTGCACCAGCGGGAGAGAAAGCGGAGCGGATAAATCATATTTCTAGGGATTCCTCAATGTAGGTCTTCATAGCCTTGGTCTCTGGTCCTGACAGAGAGTACCGCCGGGGCGGCGTGGTGCAAGGGAGAAGGTCAATCCTGCAGTCATAGGGGCGGTGCGGCGGAAGGGAAGTGGCCCGGGACTTGCTGAACACCTCCCGGAGGTCCTGGTACTCTACGGGACTGGCGGAGAGGTTCGGAGCAACTTCCGAACACCCAGGAAGACGTCCCGGGGCAGGTTGTGCCGACTTCAGACAATGGGCATGGCAGAATGGGCGTCGACCATGATAGCACACGTAGACCAGTTCAGTTGAGGAGGGGATTGTGTTGCTGGAGCCAGGAGAATCCCAAGACCACGAGAATCTGGGGGGACTTGATGAGCAGGAATTGAATGGTCTCACTGTGATTCCCTGACACACGCAGGTTGATGGGAGTGGTGATATAGGTGACCCGACCTATAGAGCGTCCAACCAGCACTCTAACATCCATGGGAATGGAGAGGGGCTGAGTGGGGATGTTCAGCTCGGAAGCCAGTGTAGCGTCCAAAAAGCTCTCATCGCCCCCAGAGTCAATGAGGACCCAGAGAGATGTTGACTGGTTTCCCCACAACAGAAGACATAAAAAGGGGTGCGAGTAAGGGAAGCAGAAAAGTTCTCCATATGGCCCACCAGAGTTCTCACTCCTACCGGTGAGCCTGGTCTTTTACCGGGCAAGAGGACACAAAATGACCAAAAGTCCCGCAATACAGACAGCTCCTTGTGTTGTTCCTGCGTTGCCATTCCGCTGGCGAGAGCCCAGGAAACCTTGGGTGCTCTCAGCAACGGGACCATCGGGGACTTCCGGGATGACTCTGGGGCGAGGTGGAATCCCTGGACGCAAAATCAAATTTCCTCTCCATCCGTCGTTCTCACAATTGGCCATCGATGCAGATGGTCAGAGTGATGAGGGAGTCGAGATCAGTGGGTAACTCCCGAGCAGCAAGCTCGTCCTTAACCTCCTCCGAGACGCCGTGCAGACTCACGCACATGGCCGGCTGTTGCTCCCATATAGGAGGGTTGAAGCTCGAAAATTAGGACACACTAAGCTAAAAACGCCTAACAGGTGCTCTGCTCTCCATTAAAGCGTTCCGGGGGATGTAAATGGGGTTCCCAGGAATCTGGAGTGGCCGGTGGAGCGGCGCTGCTAACCGCAGAGTTACTGAGTGGCGGTGGGGGTACCACTGTGGCAGGCTGCCCCCCAGACAGCAGCATGTCCAACGCCCATTCATGGCGCTCAGCCCATGTTTGGACCCCCTCCATAAGACATTGAAGAAATTCCTTGTGCCAAGCAATGGATGCTCCTTGGGAGGAGATGACATTGCGCAGCTGGCCCAGGTCTGCTGGGTCAGTCATGGCCAGTTCATACTATCAGGTATGAAGGTAAGACCCAGATGCAGACAACGTCGAATTAACAATGGTTTAATAATCCAAGAGGGGCAGGCAATAGACAGATCAAGGCAAGCAGGGGATCAGTAAACCAGAGGTGGGGCAATGGTACCGGACGACAGGCAGGCTCAAGGTAGGTAGAGGTCAATAATCCAGAGGTGGGGCAAAGGTACAGGTCAACATGCAGGCTCAGGGGAAGGCAGGCGGGCTCAGAGTCAGGACAGACAAGGGTCAAAACCAGGAGGACGAAAAAAAGAGAGACTGGGAAAAGCAGGAGCTGAGACACAAAAATGCTGGTTGACTTGACAAACAAGACGAACTGGCAACAGACCAACTGAGAACACAGGTATAAATACACAGGGGATAATGGGGAAGATGGGCGACACCTGGAGGGGGGAGGATACAATCACAATGACAGGTGAAACAGATCAGGGTGTGACAACATGGTTGGTGGTTCATCAACGTAGTAGCAAAATGCTCAAATCAAATTTATTTATATAGCCCTTCGTACATCAGCTGATATCTCACAGTGCTGTACAGAAACCCAGCCTAAAACCCCAAACAGCAAGCATTGCAGGTGTAGAAGCACGGTGGTTAGGAAAAACTCCCTAGAAAGGCCAAAACCTAGGAAGAAACCTAGAGAGGAACCAGGCTATGTGGGGTGGCCAGTCCTCTTCTGGCTGTGCCGGGTAGAGATTATAACAGAACATGGCCAAGCTGTTCAAATGTTCATAAATGACCAGCATGGTCGAATAATAATAAGGTAGAACAGTTGAAACTGGAGCAGCAGCACGGCCAGGTGGACTGGGGACAGCAAGGAGTCATCATGTCAGGTAGTCTTGGGGCATGGTCCTAGGGCTCAGGTCCTCCGAGAGAGAGAAAGAAAGAATTAGAGAGAGCATATGTGGGGTGGCCAGTCCTCTTCCGGCTGTGCCGGGTGGAGATTATAACAGAACATGGCCAAGATGTTCAAATGTTCATAAATGACCAGCATGGTCGAATAATAATAAGGTAGAACAGTTGAAACTGGAGCAGCAGCACGGACTGGGGACAGCAAGGAGTCATCATGTCAGGTAGTCCTGGGGCATGGTCCTAGGGCTCAGGTCCTCCGAGAGAGAGAAGGAGAGAATTAGAGAACGCACACTTAGATTCACACAGGACACCGAATTGGACAGGAGAAGTACTCCAGATATAACAAACTGACCCCAGCCCCCCGACACATAAACTACTGCAGCATAAATACTGGAGGCTGAGACAAGAGGGGTCAGGAGACACTGTGGCCCCACCCGAGGACACCCCCGGACAGGGCCAAACAGGAAGGATATAACCCCACCCACTTTGCCAAAGCACAGCCCCCACACCACTAGAGGGATATCTTCCAACACCAACTTACCATCCTGAGACAAAGTAGAGTATAGCCCGCAAAGATCTCTGCCATGGCACAACCCAAGGGGGGGTGCCAACCCAGACAGGATGACCACATCAGTGAATCAACCCACTCAGGTGACGCACCCCTTCCAGGGACGGCATGAGAGAGCCCCAGTAAGCCAGTGACTCAGCCCCTGTAATAGGGTTAGAGGCAGAGAATCCCAGTGGAAAGAGGGGAACCGGCCAGGCAGAGACAGCAAGGGTGGTTCGTTGCTCCAGAGCCTTTCCGTTCACATTCCCACTCCTGGGCCAGACTACACTCAATCATATGACCCACTGAAGAGATGAGTCTTCAGTAAAGACTTAAAGCTTGAGACCGAGTTTGCGTCTCTGACATGGGTAGGCAGACCGTTCCATAAAAATGGAGCTCTATAGGAGAAAGCCCTGCCTCCAGCTGTTTGCTTAGAAATTCTAGGGACAATTAGGAGGCCTGCGCCTTGTGACCGTAGCGTACGTGTAGGTATGTACGGCAGGACCAAATCAGAAAGATAGGTAGGAGCAAGCCCATGTAATGCTTTGTAGGTTAGCAGTAAAACCTTGAAATCAGCCCTTGCTTTGACAGGAAGCCAGTGTAGGGAGGCTAGCACTGGAGTAATATGATCAATTTTTTTGGTTCTAGTCAGGATTCTAGCAGCCGTATTTAGCACTAACTGAAGTTTATTTAGTGCTTTATCCGGGTAGCAGGAAAGTAGAGCATTGCAGTAGTCTAACCTAGAAGTGACAAAAGCATGGATTAATTTTTCTGCATCATTTTTGGACAGAAAGTTTCTGATTTTTGCAATGTTACGTAGATGGAAAACAGCTGTCCTTGAAATCGTCTTGATATGTTCTTCAAAAGAGAGATCAGGGTCCAGAGTAACGCCGAGGTCCTTCACAGTTTTATTTGAGACGACTGTACAACCATTAAGATTAATTGTCAGATTCAACAGAAGATCTCTTTGTTTCTTAGGACCTAGAACAAGCATCTCTGTTTTGTCCGAGTTTAAAAGTAGAAAGTTTGCAGCCATCCACTTCCTTATGTCCGAAACACATGCTTCTAGCAAGGGCAATTTTGGGGCTTCACCATGTTTCATTGAAATGTACAGCTGTGTGTCATCCCCATAGCAGTGAAAGTTAACATTATGTTTTCGAATAACATCCCCAAGAGGTAAAATATATAGTGAAAACAATAGTGGTCCTAAAACGGAACCTTGAGGAACACCGAAATTGACAGTTGATTTGTCAGAGGACAAACCATTCACAGAGACAAACTGATATCTTTCCGACAGATAAGATCTAAACCAGGCCAGAACTTGTCCGTGTAGACCAATTTGGGTTTCCAATCTCTCCAAAAGAATGTGGTGATCGATGGTATCAAAAGCAGCACTAAGGTCTAGGAGCACGAGGACAGATGCAGAGCCTCGGTCCGATGCCATTAAAATGTCATTTACCACCTTCACAAGTGCCGTCTCAGTGCTATGATGGGGTCTAAAACCAGACTGAAGCATTTTGTATACATTGTTTGTCTTCAGGAAGGCAGTGAGTTGCTGCGCAACAGCCTTTTCTAAGATTTTTGAGAGGAATGGAAGATTCGATATAGGCCGATAGTTTTTTATATTTTCTGGGTCAAGGTTTGGCTTTTTCAAGAGAGGCTTTATTACTGCCACTTTTAGTGAGTTTGGTACACATCCGGTGGATAGAAAGCCGTTTATTATGTTCAACATAGGAGGGCCAAGCACAGGAAGCAGCTCTTTCAGTAGTTTAGTTGGAATAGGGTCCAGTATGCAGCTTGAAGGTTTAGAGGCCATGATTATTTTCATCATTGTGTCAAGCGATATAGTACTAAAACACTTGAGCGTCTCTCTTGATCCTAGGTCCAGGCAGAGTTGTGCAGACTCAGGACAACTGAGCTTTGAAGGAATACGCAGATTAGAAGATTAGTCTGTAATTTGCTTTCTAATAATCATCATTTTTTCCTCAAAGAAGTTCATGAATTTATCACTGCTAAAGTGAAAGTCATCCTCTCTTGGGGAATGCTGCTTTTTAGTTAGCTTTGCGACAGTATCAAAAAGGAATTTCGGATTGTTCTTATTTTCCTCAATTAAGTTAGAAAAATAGGATGATCAAGCAGCAGTAAGGGCTCTTCGGTACTGCACGGTACTGTCTTTCCAAGCTAGATGGAAGACTTCCAGTTTGGTGTGGCGCCATTTCCGTTCCAATTTTCTGGAATCTTGCTTCAGAGCTCGGGTATTTTCTGTGTACCAGGGAGCTAGTTTCTTATGAGAAAGGTTTTTAGTTTTTAGGGGTGCAACTGCATCTAGGGTATTGCGCAAGGTTAAATTGAGTTCCTCAGTTAGGTGGTTAACTGATTTTTGTCCTCTGGTGTCATTGGGTAGACAGAGGGAATCTGGAAGGACATCAAGGAATCTTTGTGTTGTCTGTGAATTTATAGCACGACTTTTGATGTTCCTTGGTTGGGGTCTGAGCAGATTATTTGTTGCAATTGCAAACGTAATAAAATGGTGGTCCGATAGTCCAGGATTATGAGGAAAAACATTAAGATCCACAACATTAATCCATGGGACAAAACTAGGTCCAGCGTATGACTGTGACAGTGAGTGGGTCCAGAGACATGTTGGACAAAACCCACTGAGTCGATGATGGCTCCGAAAGCCCTTTGGAGTGGGTCTGTGGACTTTTCCATGTGAATATTAAAGTCACCAAAGATTAGAATATTATCTGCTATGACTACAAGGTCCGATAGGAATTCAGGGAACTCAGTGAGGAACGCTGTATATGGCCCAGGAGGCCTGTAAACAGTAGCTATAAAAAGTGATTGAGTAGGCTGCATAGATTTCATGACTAGAAGCTCAAGAGACGAAAACGTCATTTTTTTTTGTAAATTGAAATTTGCTATCGTAAATGTTAGCAACACCTCCGCCTTTGCGGGATGCACGGGGGATATGGTCACTAGTGTAGCCAGGAGGTGAGGCCTCATTTAACACAGTAAATTCATCAGGCTTAAGCCATGTTTCAGTCAGGCCAATCACATCAAGATTATGATCAGTGATTAGTTCAATGACTATAATTGCCTTTGAAGTAAGGGATCTAACATTAAGTAGCCCTATTTTGAGATGTGAGGTATCATGATCTCTTTCAATAATGACAGGAATGGAGGTGGTCTTTATCCTAGTGAGATTGCTAAGGCGAACACCGCCATGTTTAGTTTTGCCCAACCTAGGTCGAGGCACAGACACGGTCTCAATGGTGATAGCTGCCTGGCCTGCACCCTATTTCATTGTGGAGCTAGAGGAGTTAGAGCCCTGTCTATGTTGGTAGATAAGATGAGAGCACCCCTCCAGCTTGGATGGAGTCCGTCACTCCTCAGCAGGTCAGGCTTGGTCCTGTTTGTGGGTGAGTCCCAGAAAGAGGGCCAATTATCTACAAATTCTAACTTTTGGGAGGGGCAGAAAACAGTTTTCAACCAGCGATTGAGTTGTGAGACTCTGCTGTAGAGCTCATCACTCCCCCTAACTGGGAGGGGGCCAGAGACAATTACTCGATGCCGACACATCTTTCTAGCTGATTTACACGCAGAAGCTATGTTGCGCTTGGTGATCTCTGACTGTTTCATCCTAACATCGTTGGTGCCGACGTGGATAACAATATCTCTATACTCTCTACACTCGCCAGTTTTAGCTTTAGCCAGCACCATCTTCAGATTCGCCTTAACGTCGGTAGTCCTGCCCCCCGGTAAACAGTGTATAATCGCTGGATGATTCGTTTTAAGTCTAATACTGCGGGTAATGGAGTCGCCAATGACTAGTGTTTTCAATTTGTCAGAGCTAATGGTGGGAAGCTTCGGCGTCTCAGACCCCGTAACGGGAGGAGTAGAGACCAGAGAAGGCTCGCCCTCTGACTCCGACTCGCTGCTTAATGGGGAAAACCGGTTGAAAGTTTCTGTCGGCTGAATGAGCAACACCGGTTGAGCGTTCCTACAGCATTTCCTTCCAGAAACCGTGAGAAAGTTGTCCGGCTGCGGGGACTGTGCCAGGGGATTTATATTACTATCTGTACTTACTGGTGGCACAGACGCTGTTTCATCCTTTCCTACACTGAAATTACCCTTGCCTAACGATTGCGTCTGAAGCCGGGCTTGTAGCACAGCTATCCTCGCCGCAAGGCGAGTACAGTGACTGCAATTAGAAGGCATCATGTTAATGTTACTACTTAGCTTCGGCTGTTGGAGGTCCTGACGAATCGTGTCCAGATAAAGCGTCCGGAGTGAAAAAGTTGGGGGGGGATATATATATATATATATATATATATATATATATATATATATATGGGGATATATATATATATATATATATATATATATAATTAAAAAGTAAAAACCGTAAAGTTGTCAGGTAGCAAAATAGCTTGGCAACAAAACGCACAGCACAGCAACTCGAAAACAGGTCTGCAAGTTGTGACCGGAAATGACGTGGCAAGGATCCACCCATGCAATCGATATGAAAGATCCGGCAGATAGCATAGTATGGTGGCAGGTATCCTAGCAGTTATAGTGCTGGGCCTTTAACCGAATGGTCGCTAGTTTGAATCCCAGAGCTGACATGGTGAAACAGCTTTTGATGTTCCTTGAACAAGACACTTAACCCAAATTGTGCCACGGTTGCCATTGATAATGGCTGACCCCGGCTGTGACTCCACTCTCGGGGAGTTGGAATATGCAAAAAATAAATGTAAAATATAATCACCCACCTAAATGTTATTCCATGAAAGTCTATAAAAATATCCCTGTTGGCATAGTGGATGAAATCAGTATTAACTGACTGACTAGCAAATATCCCTACTTTTTAAAAACTGGTCTATGGTATATTGCCTGTTGTAAAACAATGATCAATCTGGTGTACAGTACCCTTTTCTTTACAGAGTCTCAGTAGTGTACTTAGACCCCGAGGGCATGATTGTAGCGAGGCCTTGTGAGGTGACTGGCTGCTGTCTGTGCTGTTTCTGCTCATGCTCTCACAAGGCCTGCTTAGCTTCACAGAAACTGGGAAAATAGACATTGCATCCAGTAGCATGTCGTTCCCCTCCCATATCCCAAACACATTTCAAAACACACAGCCTAGCTATGTCTGCAGCCGATGTATGGGCTGCATTTAAAAAGAGCAATGATTACAATGGAGTTTAATGCACAGTTTTACTGCATCATTAACAACTTCAGACAATGAAAGGCCTCCTATAGTCAGGGGCATTCAGTGTAGGCTATAGTTGATTGGACTATTGATTAGTTAATTAAATTGTTTTAGTAGTTGCAAAGTGCTCATCATTCATTGACCTTTACCTCCAGGATGTGACTTGGTGTGAAGTGTACCCTGGGCTTATAGTTAAGTGCTTTTATGAGAGCAGTTAAAGGAGCTTATTTTTTGTATTGGCATATTGTACTGTATCTACAGTTGGCTACTTAGAGATCCCCGACCAAAGTCAGATAATGAAAAGTGTTCAATGGGCAGATTTTTGGGAAAATGGGAAAATGCATTATGGTAAGAGAGTGGACATCATCAATCAGGACATTTTATAGCCAATGTTTTCCTTCAGTTGAAATCCCCACATTTCTTTGAGAACAGCACATCCAAAACAGCACATTGGATGTGCTGTTTTAACTGTAATGGAGACACTCCACAGTGCTAGTATTCATATTTCTATATTTATCAAATGTAAGTGTTGAGGACTGGTCCCTTCAGGCAGCTCTTCTGTGCTGATGCCTTTCTCTGATAGTGCGAGTCGAGGGAATGTTGATTCATGGTTAATATACTGTATGGAGCCCTTTTTGTGCCTGCTCTGTCTCTTCTATGTACATAAATCAATAAGGCCAAGCTGTCCATCATTTTGTGAGGAAGAGAGCAAGAGAGGTGTAGAAGGAAAGAGATAGAAAGGGAGAAAGGGAAATAGGGAGTGAGTGAGGGACAGAGAGAGGGAGTAAAAATAAGTGAGAGAGGGGGAGGGATAGACAGACAGACCTGCTGTACCCTGGCCTTATATGACAGCCTGTTAATCCAAGGCAGCCTCCACTCCAGTCAAGGCGAGTCTAGGGCCAGGCAGCTCCACTCCAGGCATGGCGAGTCCAGGGCCAGGCAGCTGTGTGTGGAGGGACAGGGTACAGTGAGAGGGTGGAAATTAAAGGGATAGAGTTAGTGGAACAGACAGAGAAGGAGCGCGAGGTGGTGAGAGCAGCAGAGGGACAAAGCAAAAACACTGACAAACTCTCAATTACAGTGATTTGCTACTGTGTTTTCATCAAACAAGCAGCTGACTGTATTAGACGGTTTGTTTATTATTCCGAGCTAATGTACTGGCTCACAATACTGATATGATAAAATATTACTTTCCAAAGGAAACTTCAATAGGTTGTTTCTTTTACTTCTTTGTGGCATACTAGTCAGTCATATTGTTTTGGCTTTTTTTACTCCAAACAATTGTTGCATACAATTCTTTTCTCTGGGTATATTTCCAAGTAGGAATAGCAAAGTTTATTTTCCGAACGTCTCCAATATTTCCTTTGTGAGATGTACTGTAGCGTAAGCAACTAATTTGATCAGAATGTGCGGAAGATAAAACGGTGAAAAACCATGTTGTGTGTCAATCCATGGGTTTCCCATTTGGGTTGTCTTTTCTCCTTGATTAAATAAACACCCAGTGTTAATCAGGCTGCCCACACACCCTCGTGTCTCACACAATAGAACCATCTAGAACACACATCTACTGCTTTGTGAGTCATCAGCTTAGAGGGAGTCAAGCTACAAAGGAAACCAGTGACAAATGGAATTCTAAGGTAATGAGCTTTAAATTTATTGAATTGTTCCCCACAGTGAAATCGGGGCAGGGACTGTGGGTCTGTCTCAGTCCGTTTGTTCGTACGTTAGTCACACGCGATATCTCAGACAACACTGGCCCGATTTTTACAAAACTTGGGTGAATGATGTGTCTTTCCATAGTGATCCGGCATTTTACACTGATTGGTCAAATGGTGGCGCTATAACAAGAGATGAAAATCAAACTTTGAAAGGTCATGCTCCTCACCCCATTTGACCTAAAGTCATGGAATTCGGTACATAGGTCCCTCTTCTCACAAGGAACAAATTTGCCTTAGGGAACCAGAAGGTCCGCCATGATGGATTTACCGCCATTTTGAATTTTGTGGAAACACTTCTGGCACTGAATGACTATGTGGCATTTATGGACAAAGGTCTCAGCGAAATATTTTCCAGACTAGTACCTAAAACAACATGGCCACTATTGACCAATAAATATTCACATGGGTGTGGTCTGGCACATAAATAAATATAAATTAGTCAATGATATTGGTATTGCAACACAATTTGGTACACATGTTGCAAACACTGTCAAGACTCAGCATATGCAAGAACATTCATATTGACCAAACAGTGGCACTATAACGGGCACATGTTTATATATTTTGATCTGTTTGACTGAGTGTGAAACTTGGCACACATGCTGAGGGATGTGAGTCGAGCTAACCCACACGATATCTCAGAGATAACTGGCACAAATTTGACGAAACTTGGGTGAATGATGCATCTGGCCATAGAAATCCATCATTTACAAAATGACATTGATTGGCCCAAAGGGGGCGCTGTATTATTCGTAGGGGACAACATGTTTACTGTTGTCTTGTATGTTATTTCGAGTAACGTTTAAAAAAATGAAAATTAACTGTAGCTTATAATTCAGAGTTTTCAGTTTATTAGATGTTGAATTATTCCACAAGACTACATTAAATGTAAAATCATTAGGTTTTTGTCAAACGAATCCAGGAGAATCTGTAGTAGAGTTTCTTTCAATTAAGCTGTGGCATATTCAATTTGAAACATGTCTCCTGCTTGTTTTCCTTGTTGCCTAGCTGTGTTTGTTTCTCTTCACCTCTCTGGTTCTTTGATGACACAACTCATCAACCACGTCTTCAGCATGTCAAACATCATTTCAGACTGCTAGAATGCATACCTGAATTACATTTTCTTCACAAGTTTTCGCATTCAATTTTTTAAAAATTGTCTAGTGAGGTGAAGTGTTTTGTTGATAGACACTGATTCATTTATGCACCTTCTGCACCAGACATTTCCTAATATCTGTCTTGTCATGTTTTTTGTGGAGGAAGAAAGTAAATGTCCAGAGAAGGAAATATGCACAATATTGGATTAGTCCACAGAGCATTTGATCACTACTAGGGTTGCAAAGGGAGGGTATATTACTGGAAACTTTCTAAGGTTACCAGTAAACTACCAGAATTTGGGTATCTTTCCGGGATTTTAAGCGATTTATCTCAAGACATCTAGTGCAACTTTTGCGTAATTCAGATTATCACAGGTGTATGTAATTATTTCTGGCCTTCTCTCTGGCCTTGTCACATGCAAAACACATAAAATAGACAAAAAATAGAATGAAAAGGCTGTAAAACATTATCCTAAATATAAACCATGAACTAAGTGAATATCATTGGTGTTTAATATGCGGTTTTAACCATGAAATATATTTAATTTTAATTTTATACACTTTTATTTATTTTACTATAACAGTATGTATTTGTTGTTAAACTGGTGGCAGTTGTGAACAAATCAGTAGTTGGATGAGTTGCAGAGGTAACTGAAAATAATGCTTGTTGATTAGATGTTTTTTTTCATTAATTAGGCTGTTTTCTCTTGAACCGTATTGTCTGTCTATTAGAAACTCATGGATAATATGAATACAGATATAAAAACATGAATGCCATGTATGAATAAAAAAACAAACAAGTTATTTAAGAATAAATAAGCAAAATTACGATAGATGGCCATATATTTTCTGTTAATTACCAAAATTACTGAAGATTCCAGTAACTTTGGTAAATTACCAGTAGCTTTGCAACCCTAATCATTACTATTCCTCTCAAAGGCTGCACAGTTTGTCTTGTCAAAGCCTCCATCGTACCTACCAGTAAGAGATAAGAGATATAGACAGTCTGTAATATGCTCTCACTCCTTATGTCATGACGTCAGTGATATTCAGTTCGGAAAGTTGTAGTTTTAGAAAGATGCGCGAGTTTTCAACTTGGAATTTTGATTTGGATGACTGTTCAAAACGATTTTCCCAGTCAGAGCGAGTTTTTTTATTTTTTGAATTCCCATTTGTTTTGAACACTGCAGTTTGTATTGTTCTCCCGTTCTGTTCTCTCTGGGAGCACAAACCAACACCTGTTTAGAAACATCACCGTGGCTATGTGTGATTGATACATGCATGTCTATCAGTGCTACCAGGAGAGAGAGAGAGCCCTCTGGCCAACTCCTGGGAAGTACATTAAACAGGGAGAACTGTACCAACTAGCCTGGGGGCTTGGGAGATGCATTCACTTTTCACAAAGAAACAGCCGTATTGGGAGCATTGCACATGAACATATGGAACTAGTTTCCTTCTCGTCATTGTAGCTAGCTATAAAGAAACCACTGGGGTTAAATGTTCTATTGTTAGATAGACAACCTACTATGTAAAGACGGAATGTATGTTTCCCGGATATATGATGACACATTGTACAGCAGAAGGCCACCTATGATTTCTATGACATTTTACAGCTACAAATCAATAGAACAGGATTAGTAGAATGCAGATTTATTATCCACTTGTATTGGGAGACAAACAGTGGAGCTCAGTCTCTGTGTACATTCCCACGGTTGCCCCTGGTTATTCCAATACAAGTCGGTCGATGAGCGGCCAATGATAAATCAATTGGCTTTCCCTGAATTACTGCAAGATTAGATGTTCTTTTTACAACCCCCATCAGATGTTACAAATGCAAAATTATCCTGATTTGGGAGAATCTATTGGTATCAGTCTGTCTTGTGCATAGGGTTGCAAAGCAGTTATTTTGATAATTAACAGAAAATCTAAGGCAATCTATCATCATTTTGGTAACTCATACTTGAATAACTTAATACAAAAAAAAAAATATATATATATATATATATATATATATAGTATTCATTTTTAAATCTGTGTCCATATTTTCCACAAGTTTCTAGTAGATAGATCATATGGTTCAAGAGAAAATAGCCTAATTAATGAAAAAAGCATCTGCAACTTGTCCAACTATTGACTGTTTTGCAACTGCCACCATGTTGATGCCAAAACATTGACAACAAATAAATAGACATGGTCAAATAAATACAACTGTATAAAATAAATATAAAATATATTTTATGCTGAAACCCTCATATTAAACACCAATGGTATTCACTAAATTGATGGTTTATATTTAGGATAATGTTTTACAACTTTGTCATTCTATTTTTTATTAGAAAATCATTATTTAATTATTTCTTATATTTTACATATGATAAGGTCAGAGAGAGGGCCAGGGATAATTACAGACACCTGTGATCATCTAAAAAAACCAAAAGGGCCATGAGATTACATAAAAACCTTGAAAGATACAAAAATTCTGGTATTTACTGGTACATTTTGAAAGTTTCCAGTAATACACCCTTCCTTTGCAACCCTCCTTGTGCACAATCACATTTCCTTTTCTTTATTCTTTCACCTCTTGACTGCCAGATCATAAAAACATTTAACACACCCAGGGAATTGTCAGCGCTCCACAAATATTGTGATCCTACGATGCTGAAGGAAATTCTGAGCAAAGATTCTGAGCAATAATTAGGATCTGAATTTGCTGAAGTGGAATCTTTGGATTGGACACAGTCCCCGAACAAGAAGGAATTAAATGGTTTGGCAAGGCTCCAGCCAGTGTATTTATGGCAGACATTCACTGGCAGACAGAAGTAAATAGTTTATTGCTTTGATGCTCTCTTGTTTTTAAAAGTAATCATAATCTGAGCTCACTGCATTTCTTTATACAACATGGACACACACTGAATGGAGTAAATGCAAATTACTATCATTCAGCCAAAACATAGAGCATACACATAAATACCACATTTAATTTTAAGCAACTTTCACCACCCTACATAAAAGCTGACAGTATTAGAATCTACAAAAATATCATTGCTTAATTTCTTGTGTCATAAAGGTAACATAGAAACACAGTTTTGAATATGAACTGTAGCTGACCTACAGTAGTTTGCCATGTAGATCAAGTTAATTGTAAAGAGCTTGTTTACAGCAAGCTTATACTTCAGAGTTTTTGTCAAAAGAACCCAGAAGAATCCGTTGCGGTTTCCCTCGCTAAGTCATTGCTTGGTTTGTTTCTCTTCACATCCCTGGTTCTTTGATGACACACCTCATCAACCACATCTTCAACATGTCAAACATAATTTCAGGCACTGCTAGAATGCATACCTAAATTACATTTCCTTCAGAAGTTTTCAACTTCAGACGTTGTTTTAGGGTGAAGTGTTTTGTTGATTGACACTAATTAACTTATGCACCTTCTGCACCACACATTCTCATTTCTTGTTCATGTTTTTTTGTGGATGAAGAAAATAAATGTCCCCGGAAGGAAAGATGCACAATATTGGAATTGTCCGTACGACGGCTGCACAGTTTGTGTTGCCAGAGCCTCCACAGTCTATACCATTCAGGGATAATAGTTATAGACACTGTGATGGTTACTCCTTGTGTCCTTATGTCACCAACCTACATAACAGCTGGCAGTATTAGAATCTACAAAAATATAATTGCTTAATTTCTTATGTCCAATGTTGTTTATAGGATTAGTTTGTCTTCCAAGAACTAGCTCTTGATAATTTGGTCCAGATCTGCATTGCCCTATCATCTAAAAACTGCTCCTCACAGGCTCCATCTTTAGTGCTTCAAAGTCTGCCTTCCAGGATGCAATCATCTGGCCTATGTAAGTACTTACAGTACATCAGTCAATCCCTTAACTGCTGCAAAGTGTCAGGGGAGTCGGACGTCTTTGTGACCCTGTTGCTGCTCCTCTGACGTTTATTATTTACTTATAAAGATATCATGATATTATGTGATGTAATTAATAAATAACGAAAGCCTATTTAGAGCTTGAGGGAGCAGCTACGAGTCTGAGTCATTTCCCTGTCTTCTTCGTAAAGACTCATTGAGCCCAGGCAGGTCTGTTTCTAATAACCGAGAACTCCAGCCTTACATCATAATCAGGAGATATCTGGCTTTATTTACATAGTTCCTAATCAAGTGTTGGGACCACCTTTTTTGGGGTGTGTTTCATGGCTTTGGTATTGTTAATGTGAAAAATAAAAGGCCCAGATGCATGTGGTTAGGGTTCAGTCAGGTGTTTAATTGTCTGCTCGCCTCGGATGGAAAATCCTTAACTATTAAACGGTACACTTAATCAGTGCCAAGAAGACAGAACCTACAGTTGGCTTTCAAGAGCCAGCCATTAACCAAATTCCTCGATTAACCCTCACCTTCACACATATTGTGTTTGGTCATCTAGCTGATGAAGCCAATCCATTTCCCCGTGTCAAAAAAACATGTAATGAAAAGAGAAATCTTTCACAATGCCCAACACTTGGCAGCATTCTGAGTAGTGCATAACCAAAATACTGTCCTCTGAAAAGGCAGTCACTTCAAAATGTTGTTTGTATCTTGGTACACTGCCCAGGTAGCCAGAATGGGCCTTCTTTTTTGTTTCCTTTGATTAATATACAGTGGCAAGAAAAATTATGTGAACCCTTTGGAATTACCCAGATTTCTGCATAAATTGGTCACAACAATAGACAAACGTGGTGTGCTTAAACTAATAACACACACATTATTGTATTTTTCTTGTCTATATTGAATACATACATTAAACATTCACAGTGTAGGTTGGAAAAAGTATGTGAACCCCAGGAGAATGACTTCTCCAAAAGCTAATTGGAGTCAGGAGTCAGCTAACCTGGAGTTCAATCAATGAGACGAAATTTGAGATGTTGGTTAGAGCTGCCTTGCCTAATAAAAAACACTCACAAAATGTTAGTTTGCTATTCACAAGAATCATTGCCTGATGTGAACCATGCCTCTGTAACGCTTCTCGTCAGTGGAAGGAGAGGAGGACCAAAATGCAGCGTGGTAAGTGTTCATCATGTTTTTAATAGAACAAACTGAACACTACACAAAATAATAACAAAGAGAAAACGAAACAGTTCTGCCAGGTGAACAGACACTAAACTGAAATTAACCACCCACAAAACACAATGGAAAACAGGCTACCTAAATAGGGTTCTCAATCAAGGACAATGATTGACAGCTGCCTCTGACTGAGAACCATACCACACGAAGCAAGAATGGTGTTCATGGGAGGACACCACGGAAGAAGCCACTGCTGTCAAAAAAAAACATTGCTGCACGTCTGAAGTTTTCAAAAGTGCAACGGGATGTTCCACAAAGCTACTGGCAAAATATTCTGTGGACAGATTAAACTACAGTTAAGTTGTTTGGAAGGAACACAAAACACTATCTGAGGAGAAAAAAAGTTACAGCACACCAACATCAAAACCTCATCCCAACTGTAAAGTATGGTGGTAGGAGCATCATGGTTTAGAGCTACTTTGCTGCCTCAGGGCCCGTTTAGCTTGATATCATTGACAGAAAAAATGAAGTCCCAAGTTTATCAAGACATTTTGTGTAAGAATGTTAGGCAATCTGTCCGCAAATTGAAGCTCAACAGAAGTTGGGTGATGCAACAGGATAACGACCCAAAACACAGAAGTAAATCAACAACAGAATGGCTTCAACAGAAGAAAATACACCTTCTGGAGTGGCCCAGTCAGAGTCCTGACCTCAAGCCGATTGAGATGCTGTGGCAGGACCTCAAGAGATGAGTTCACACCAGACATCCCAAGAATATTGCTGATCTGAAACAGTTTTGAAAAGAGGAATGGTCCAAAATTTCTCCTGACTATTGTACAGGTCTGATCCGCAACTACAGAAAACATTTGGTTGAGGTTTTTGCTGCTAAAGGAGGGTCAACCGGTTATTTAATCCAAAGGTTCATATACTTTTCCCACCCTGCATTTTGAATGTTTACATGGTGTGTTCATTAAAGACATGAAAACATATCATTGTTTGTGTGTTATTAGTTTAAGCAAACTGTGTTTTTATGTTGTTGTGACCTAGATGAAGATCAGATTAAATTTTATGACCAATTTATGCAGAAATCCAGGTATTTCCAAAGGGTTCACATACTTTTTCTTGCCACTGCAGAACAAATATAAACATGGTTTGTATTGATTGCTTTTCTGAAAATAGCCAACTCGTTCATGTCTGTTATTGGACCCTGTCATCGTGTTTAAGTGGTGGTTAAGTCTTTGTGCTCACACTCAATGAGTCCATCAGTCAGTGGGTGTGACTTGCAAAACGTAAACATGACACAGGCCGTGTCTGAACAGCGGGCTCGGTTGATTCCTGCACCAAACACATCCATCATGACGACATATGCAAATTATCCTAGCGTACTAGGTCTGACATCGGTACCCTTCCTCTAGCCTGTTCATAAGTCTTGTCAGAACACAAGCTGAATAAAACAAGCAAGCATACACTTTTTTAGCCAGTTTTCTTCATCAGCATTAAAGGTTATAAATTGTCCCCAAACATGATAATAAGCTTAATCATGAAAGGTTGATTTTCAGTTTACAACCATCATCATCATCATTATGGCTCTTAAAAAGCCAGAGAACTGTAGCTTAACCTTTCACAGTCCTATCAACTCAAGTGCTAAAGAGCCCTGGTCTGGGTCAATGTAACTTCAATGCAACAAAATGGAAAGTTAATTTAGAGTCGGTCCTGTGACAGCTTAGCAAACAACAGAGATCATATTCATGAGCAAACTTAGATGTTTAAGCTCTTGGTAAACTTTAAATTCCCATTTTTTCTGGGAAGCAAAGTTTGTTCGATACATTTTGGTGGATTCATACAGTCAACACATTCAATATTTATTTTATTTTATGCACCCTATGGTTATACAAGTCAACGCTTCTTTACACTTTTCCTGCATGCATAGCTGGGGGCTTTTCTAATTTTCGGACTGATGTTATGTCTGGCATGGATGGGACAAAAGTAATTTTCCTCCATCACAGGCTCTCTGTTTGCTTACATTGGGCATAATGAACCATTAATACACTGCTGTCGCCTGCAGACCGCAGTCATTTTGAGAAGAATTAGCTCTTGGAGAGACAGGGCAGATACAGAAAAACTAAGAGTCAAGGCATATAAGAGTTTCCATATACCCTGTGCCACAAGACACTGGTCATTTTAGTTAAGATGGGCATTTGTCTTAATGTGGGATACATACAGTGGGGCAAAAAAGAATTTAGTCAGCCACCAATTGTGCAAGTTCTCCCACTTACAAATATGAGAGTGGCCTGTAATTTTCATCATAGGTACACTTCAACTATGACAGACAAAATTAGAAAAAAAAATCCAGAAAATCACATTGTAGGATTTTTGATTAATTCATTTGCAAATTATGGTGGAAAATAAGTATTTGGTCAATAACAAAAGTTTATCTCAATACTTTATTATATACCCTTTGTTGGCAATGACAGAGATAAAACATTTTCTGTAAGTCTCCACAAGGTTTTCACACACTGTTGCTGGTATTTTGGAGACTTACAGAAAATGTTTTATCTCTGTCATTGCCAACAAAGGGTATATAATAAAGTATTGAGATAAACTTTTGTTATTGACCAAATACTTATTTTCCACCATAATTTGCAAATACATTCATTAAAAATCCTACAATGTGATTCTGTGTTTTTTTTTTCATTTTGTATGTCATAGTTGAAGTGTACCTATGATGAAAATTACAGGCCTCTCTCATCTTTTTAAGTGGGAGAACTTGCACAATTGGTGGCTGACTAAATACTTTTTTGCCCCACTGCATATTCATTTATGCCTGTTTATTTACAGTGTAGTATACTTGTGATTGTAAGGGGGCATTATTTGCAGACCCTAACCAGTAGGTCCAAGCCCAAAGGCGTCATACACCTTAGTAGTGATTGCCATATTTGGTGTCTTTCTCACTATGTTATACTTTGTTGGTTATACATGTGGATGAAAGTGAGGGGGCCCATTCCAACCAGCTTGAAAGAGCTTGCCCCTGACCAGAACAACACAATATTAGAGCTAGTCTTAAAGCCCTCTCTCCCTGTAGGGCCCAGTCTGTCTCTGTTCCCTCTGTGAATTCTCTTTATTAAGTCCTCATCACTGCTGACTCTCCCATCTCCAGTTGACAGGGTTCAGCTGTTCTTTCCCTCTCAGTTGACCCAGTGAAAACAGCCTGCTTAATTAGTATTAGAAGGGCCTCAACTATCTGTCACATCTGAGAGTCAATGCTGTTGGTTTAAGGTGTTGGTTTAAGGATCTGTGAGTATCTATATACTTGCGTGTCACTGAATGTGACATTGTGACAAGTTATTGAAAAAAATAAGTCTTCTAAAGGGTTTTAGTTAGGAGTGGTGTAAAGGAATCATTCTTATCTTTCTCAGTCAGGTAAGTTTGAAATGTTTAAATAGATGCCGTTCTTGATTGAAGGCGGTACCACTTGCTGCTAATCCCTTGTACAGTACAGTATATCCTTCTGTACTTTTTACTTAGTAAGCGTTTACGTAGCCACTGTTGCCACAGGTCTTCAATAATGTTTTTTAGGATCTAACAGTCTGACATATTCTTTGACGAAGACTTTGTAAAGACAACCAACAAAACTTTCAATATTTCTGTTATCTTTTCATCTTCTCTCAGTTTATACAATTTGTGTTGTTTGATGTTAAAGGTCTGGGAGCATAAGAAAGATATTGCATTGGAACATCAACTTTTTGTTCTTGTCAACACTGCATGTCTAAATGAAATACAAATACACTTTTAAAAGCAAAATAAAAAGCCCTAATATGCTGTTCCCATGATATCAGAATATTGACTTTGAATCCTACATGGCAATAATGATATGTGCGAAAGTCTCAGCAGAGATGATTTGAAAACACAAACACTTCCCACTAGTGAATGTGCCTTACTATGGAAAACGTATATGGGAAGGAGTTAACTAATAAGTCCTTCGGATGCCGTGAGAAAATATTGCTTGAGGATGGTTTTGTAGTGAAGTGTTTGTTTTAGTGACATACTATTTAAAGGGCCCCAAATGTCATCCTTCGACTGTCCTCCATGCTGTTTGATTCCTCTCTCAACCTCTGACCTTTTTTCCCCAGTTTTCCATTTCACAAGAAAACCTCCACAGCGTCTTACACAGCCTTTAAAGATCTGCAGTAGAAATAGTATGTCTCTGAGTCTTTTGATTGACTCTGCTAAAATACTTAAAGGGCAACTGCACTGCCTGATTTGGCCTCATTTTAGATTTGGTTCATTAAGAAAAGCCAGCGGCCATTACTGAATTCAAACATGAGTTGGTTTCGGGGTGTGGTTTGATGTGGGTGTCTCTTGTGTGTGTTCACAGGTGGGAAGAGTTAGTCGAATTATTTAGCCAATTAGCTTCAGCCGGCTGGTGTGCGACCGTAGCAAAATTTGTTTGACTGTGGATAGCCTGTCTCTGGGGATAGTTAAAGGCTGTCAATAAATTACACAATGTAAATGGAACAATATTTTAATGTTGCACATCTTTTAGTTGTCTCATTAAATTCTTTCAATATTTGCATATGAATTTCTATTTTTGGGGGGGAGGTTTCTGGTTTTTAAGTCATTGAAATTGGAGCTATTGACCTTTTAAAATATTGTCTCATGTACATTGTGTAATTTACTGATGGTCCCTAACCAGCCCCGTAGGGATATGGAATGTCAAACTAAATTTACCATGGGCATTACGATCGAGTTGTGTGCAGCTGCGCCCCGAATTGATGGTTACTTTGGTGTTGCCAGCTGTGGGCATGTGGGCAGGTTTGAAATGAACCCAAACCACAGAAAACAGTTAGGATATCCTTCATTCCGTGACATACCATTTTTTCCTATCATCTCACAAACCTCCGTTTTGGACGAGACTGACTTTATGATCAAAGTTATCCTATTTACACTTGGTGGTCAATTTTTACACTAGAATAAATGTTTCTTGTGGATATACAGTGCATTCAGAAAAGTATTCTGACTCCTTTTTCCACATTTTGTTGTTACAGCCTTATTAAAAAAAATCATTAATCTACACACAATACCCCATAATAACAAAGCGAAATCAGGTTTTTAGGAATATATATATATATATATAAATGAGGTATTTACGTAAGTATTCAGGCCACTTGCTATGAGACTCGAAATTGAGCTCAGGTGCAGCCTGTTTCTATTTATCATCCTTGAGATGTTCCCATCCATTTGATTGGAGTCCACCTGTGGTAAATTCAATTGATTGGACATGATGTGGAAAGGCACACACCTGTCAATATGAGATCCCACTGTTGACAGTGCATGTCAGAACAAAAACCAAGCCACGAGGTTGAAGGAATTGTCCGTAGAGCTCCGAGACAGGATTGTGTCGAGGTATAGAACGGTACCAATTTTTTTTTGCAGCATTGAAGGTCCCCAAGAACACAGTGGTCTCCATCATTCTTAGACTCTTCCTAGAGCTGGCTGCCCGTCCAAAGCAATCGGGGGAGAAGGGCCTTGGTCAGGGAAGTGACCAAGAACCCAATGGTCACTCTGACAGAGCTCCAAAGTTCCTCTGTGGAGATGGGAGAGACTTGCAGAAGGACAACAATCTCTGCAGCACTCCACCGATCAGACTTTTATGGTAGAGTGGCCAGACGGAAGCCACTCCTCAGTAAAAGGCACATGACAGGCCGCTTGGAGTTTGCTAAAAGGCACATAAAGACTCTCAAACCATGAGAAACAAGATTCTCTGGTCTAATGAAATCAAGATTGAATTCTTTGGCCTGAATGCCAAGCGTCACGTCTGGAGGAAACCTGGCACCATCCCTATGGTGAAGCATGGTGGAGGCAGCATCATGCTGTGGGGATGTTTTTCAGCAGCAGGGACTTGGGGACTAGTCAGAATGGAAGGAAAGATGAACGGAGCAAAGTTCAGAGAGATCCTTGAAGAAAATCTGCTCTAGATTGCTCAAGACCCAGACTGGGGCGAAGGTTCACCTTCCAACAAGACAATGACCCGAAGCTAACAGCCAAGAGAACGCAGGAGTGGCTTTTGGTGTGCCAAGCTCATGGTGTCATACCCAAGAAGACTCAAGGCTGTAATTGCTGCCAAATGTGCTTCAACAAAGTACTGAGTAAAGGGTCTGAATACTGATATTTCATTTTTTTTATACATTATTTGCATATTTTCCCCAAAATACAGTTTTTGCTTTCTCATTATGAGGTATTATGTATAGACTGATGAGGGGGGGAAACTATTTAATACATTTTAGAATAAGGCTGTAACGTAACAAAATGTCAAAAAGGTAAAGGGGTCTGAATACTTTCCGAATGCACTGTACATAGACTATTATCGATACAGGAAGTTGCATTTTAGGGGTAGTTGGTCTTTAAACACTTGCTCTGTTGGCATTGGCGCAGCAACAATTGCTTAATTATCTTTGAGAATTTAGAACAGGTTCTGTCTCCGTTGGGTCATGGATATTGGCATGTGGGACATTTTTAAGAGTTCTATTCAACCCTTGAAATAACTGAAATTGGAGTAGAAATGACCCATGCTCTGATATTCAATATTATTCCTTTTATTTGCTGCATGGTGCTGAGATGAAAGGAGTGGTGTAAAAAAAAGCAATATCCCCCTCACCCCTGCCCTCCCCTGCACCCCACCCTATATCACCTCTGCTGTAGCTTCCCCTCAGACAGTCACATATGGATGAGAGAGCATGGATCTCTGCACACACACACACAGTGATTCAGCTAGGAACTCTGTTGGAATGTTGGGTGCTGTGAAGCAGTGATGATGAACGCCTTGATGACAGTTGGCTCAATGGAGCATGCCGTCAGGATTATTAATTAAGTGTCAAAGGAGCTCGACTGAGCTGTGTTCAATTACCCACCACAGATATCATATTATAAGCTACATCAGTTATCACATATTACTTTTCATTTTATCCATCCCTTTGTAGGATGTGTTGGTATAAGTGTGAGGTAGTTTGAAAGTTAACTCCAAATACCAGAGCAAAATCAATGGTCTGTCTGGTCTATTTTACTTGAATAATTTTATGCACCCTAGCCAGTGCTTGGATTTCATTGGGGCAAAGAAAGTGTGGTTGTTCAGTCAAAATCTCAAAAGCGTAAATAGTTCTTGCTTTTATCTCTTTTTATTGCCACCTTGATCATTCACCTGTATTTCCCTGAGCTCCCGGCTCTCACAACAGGATATAGTCTGTTTCTTTTTAAACTTAGCCTCACAAATGGCTTGTGTAAGATTAAAAAAAGGCTAAAACGCAACAGTACCTCAAAGCGTCTCGGTCCTGTGCCGTGTCTATATGCCCCCCTCCTTTCATGGTATTATCTAATAATGACGAGTAGGTCCATGTAGCACGGCAAGGTTAATGAGATACTGTAGACTACATGTTCTGCTTAGTTATTCATGGATACAGTAACACTAAACTTGACACCCAGTGTCATATCACTTTATGACACAGTCATAACTATGTCATAATATAAAAGCCAACACTAAAAGCTGACATAACTTGTCATAACCTATCATAATATGGTCATAGAACTGTCATGACTCATATATTTACACTTGTTGTGGCATATATTGCATTATTTTATGGCTGGTTATGACACCTACAGTGGGGCAAAAAAGTATTTAGTCAGCCACCAATTGTGAAAGTTCTCCCACTTAAAAAGATGAGAGAGGCCTGTAATTTTCATCATAGGTACACTTCAACTATGACAGACAAAATGAGAAAAAAAATCCAGAAAATCACATTGTAGGATTTTTTATGAATTTAATTAGCAAATTATGGTGGAAAATAAGTGTTTGGTCAATAACAAAAGTTTATCTCAATACTTTGTTATATACCCTTTGTTGGCAATGACAGAGGTCAAACGTTTTCTGTAAGTCTTCACAAATCAAATTTATTTATATAGTCCTTCGTACATCAGCTGATATCTCAAAGTGCTGTACAGAAACCCAGCCTAAAACCCCAAACAGCAAGCAATGCAGGTGTAGAAGCACGGTGGCTAGGAAAAACTCCCTAGAAAGGCCAAAACCTAGGAAGAAACCTAGAGAGGAACCAGGCTATGTGGGGTGGCCAGTCCTCTTCTGACTGTGCCGGGTGGAGATTATAACAGAACAAGGCCAAGATGTTCAAATGTTCATAAAATGACCAGCATGGTCCAATAATAATAAGGCAGAACAGTTGAAACTGGAGCAGCAGCACGGCCAGGTGGACTGGGGACAGCAAGGAGTCATCATGTCAGGTAGTCCTGAGGCATGGTCCTAGGGCTCAGGTCCTCCGAGAGAGAGAAAGAAAGAGAGAATTAGAGAGAGCACACTTAAATTCACACAGGACACCGAATAAGACAGGAGAAGTACTCCAGATATAACAAACTGACCCTAGCCCCCCGACACATAAACTACTGCAGCATAAATACTGGAGGCTGAGACAGGAGGGGTCAGGGGACACTGTGGCCCCATCTGAGGACACCCCCGGATAGGGCCAAACAGTAAGGATATAACCTCACCCACTTTGCCAAAGCACAGCCCCCACACCACTAGAGGGATATCTTCAACCACTAACTTACCATCCTGAGACAATGCTGAGTATAGCCCACAAAGATCTCCGCCACGGCACAACCCAAGGCGGGGCGCCAACCCAGACAGGATGACCACATCAGTGACTCAACCCACTCAGGTGACGCACCCCTCCAAGGGACGGTATGAGAGAGCCCCAGTAAGCCAGTGTCTCAGCCCCTGCAATAGGGTTAGAGGCAGAGAATCCCAGTGGAAAGAGGGGAACCGGCCAGGCAGAGACAGCAAGGGCGGTTCGTTGCTCCAGAGCCTTTCCGTTCACCTTCCCACTCCTGGGCCAGACTACACTCAATCATAGTCTTCAGTAAAGACTTAAAGGTTGAGACCAAGTTTGCGTCCCTGACATGGGTAGGCAGACCGTTCCATAAAAATGGAGCTCTATAGGAGAAAGCCCTGCCTCCAGCTGTTTGCTTAGAAATTCTAGGGACAATTAGGAGGCCTGCGTCTTGTGACCGTAGCGTACATGTAGGTATGTACGGCAGGACCAAATCAGAGAGATAGGTAGGAGCAAGACCATGTAATGCTTTGTAGGTTAGCAGTAAAAACCTTGAAATCAGCGCTTGCTTTGACAGGAAGCCAGTGTAGGGAGGCTAGCACTGGAGTAATATGATCCATTGTTTGGGTTCTAGTCAGGATTCTAGCAGCCGTATTTAGCACTAACTGAAGTTTATTTAGTGCTTTATCCGGGTACCCGGAAAGTAGAGCATTGCAGTAGTCTAACCTAGAAGTGACAAAAGCATGGATACATTTTTCTGCATCATTTTTGGACGGAAAGTTTCTGATTTTTGCAATGTTACGTAGATGGAAAAAAGCTGTCCTTGAAATGGTCTTGATATGTTCTTCAAAAGAGAGATCAGGGTCCAGAGTAACGCCGAGGTCCTTCACAGTTTTATTTGAGACGACTGTACAACCATTAAGATTAATTGTCAGATTCAACAGAAGATCTCTTTGTTTCTTGGGACCTAGAACAAGCATCTCTGTTTTGTCTGAGTTTAAAAGTAGAAAGTTTGCAGCCATCCACTTCCTTATGTCTGAAACACATGCTTCTAGCGATGGCAATTTTGGGGCTTCACCATGTTTCATTGAAATGTACAGCTGTGTGTCATCCACATAGCAGTGAAAGTTAACATTATGTTTTCGAATGACATCCCCAAGAGGTAAAATATATAGTGAAAACAATAGTGGTCCTGAAACGGAATCTTGAGGAACACCGAAATTGACAGTTGATTTGTCAGAGGACAAACCATTCACAGAGACAAACTGATATCTTTCCGACAGATAAGATCTAAACCAGGCCAGAACTTGTCCGTGTAGACCAATTTGGGTTTCCAATCTCTCCAAAAGAATGTGGTGATCGATGGTATCAAAAGCAGCACTAAGGTCTAGGATCATGAGGACAGATGCAGAGCCTCAATCTGATGCCATTAAAAGGTCATTTACCACCTTCACAAGTGCAGTCTCAGTGCTATGATGGGGTCTAAAACCAGACGGAAGCATTTCGTATACATTGTTTGTCTTCAGGAAGGCAGTGAGTTGCTGCGCAACAGCCTTTTCTAAAAATTTTGAGAGGAATGGAAGATTCGATATAGGCCGATAGTTTTTTATATTTTCTGGGTCAAGGTTTGGCTTTTTCAAGAGAGGCTTTATTACTGCCACTTTTAGTGAGTTTGGTACACATCCGGTGGATAGAGAGCCATTTATTATGTTCAACATAGGAGGGCCAAGCACAGGAAGCAGCTCTTTCAGTAGTTTAGTTGGAATAGGGTCCAGTATGCAGCTTGAAGGTTTAGAGGCCATGATTATTTTATTCATTGTGTCAAGAGATATAGTACTAAAACACTTGAGCGTCTCTCTTGATCCTAGGTCCTGGTAGAGTTGTGCACACAAGGTTTGCACACACTGTTGCTGGTATTTTGGCCCATTCCTACATGCAGATCTCCTCTAGAGCAGTGATGTTTTGGGGTTGTTGCTGGGCAACACAGACTTTCAACTCCCTCCAAAGATTTTCTATGGGGTTGAGATCTGGAGACTGGCTAGGCCACACCAGGACCTTGAAATGCTTCTTACAAAGCCACTCCTTCATTGCCCGGGCGGTGTGTTTGGGATCATTGTCATGCTGAAAGACCCAGCCACGTTTCATCTTCAATGCCTTTGCTGATGGAAGGAGGTTTTCACTCAAAATCTCACGATACATGGCCCCATTCATTCTTTCCTTTACACGGATCAGTCGTCCTGGTCCCTTTGAAGAAAAACAGCCCCATCATAATTTGCAAATGAATTAATCAAAAATCCTACAATGTGATTTTCTGGATTTTTTTTCTCTAATTTTGTCTGTCATAGTTGAAGTGTACCTATGATGAAAATTACAGGCCTCTCTCATCTTTTTAAGTAGGAGAACTTGCACAATTGGTGGCTGACTAAATACTTTTTTGCCCCACTGTACATAAGAGTGCACAAACATTGTCTGATCTGTTTATTAGGCCTACAAAAATGGGAGACACAAATATAATATGATGTCCGTCTAACCTGGAGAAGGAAATTACTGTTGAAATACAAAAAAAGTGGCACTGACCCAATGATAAAGACAGTGAATATGCACCATATGGCCGATGTTCTCCACTAGAGCTAATAATACTTTTTGCTGAAATTGAGAATTTTGATAACTAAAAGACAGATTGGAGTCTTTTTATTGTCTACTCCTTACAGCAATAGCCATTTGTTTTCCAAACTGTTTTTCAGCAATTGTATTTTTAAATATTGCGATATGCCTGGCTGGGTCTCTTAATTTTTTTATTTTTTATTTAACCTTTATTTCACTAGGCAAATCAGTTAAGAACAAATTCTTATTTACAATGACAGCCTACCAAAAGGCAAAAGGCCTCCCGCGGGGATGGGGGCTGGGATTTAAAAAATAAAATTAAAATTAAAAAATAGGACAAAACACTCTGCTTATCACAAGCAGTTGCAACTTAACCATAATCTATTTGGTATTTGCCACGTTTTCTGCCCAAATTGTGGGCCCTTCCGACTGTGGCCAAATCATGCTTTCTGGTGTAGTAGCCTATTTGTAATAATTTTTTTAGATTTCTGTATAGACAGGATATCCCTGTTTCGAATTGAACGAATCATAATAAATTGTTTTACATAGGCCCGCCCCAGCCTTTCCGCTTCTTCCAGCCAGCCCTTCCGGGTTAAGAAACACAGCTAGCTAGTTAGCTAACACAGCTAGCTAGCTAGCACAACACTTGGGACATTGTTTGCCACTAACATCATAAATATGGAGCATAAATCATCACAAACATTTTCAAAATGTCCTCTGTTTTAGTAGACGCTCTTATCCAGAGTGACTTACAGGAGCAATTCGGGTGAAGTGCCTTGCTCAAGGGCACATTGAATGATTTTTCACCTAGACAGCTTGGGGATACTGCTAGGCTACCTGACACCCATGTAGTCTAGCTACTGCCCATGTAGTCTGTACTGCCCATGTTTATTCTGGAAAGTTTCCTCTGCCCCCGAGTACGAAGTTCCCTAAACATCACCATAGGCTGGCCCAAAAAGATCAGCAAGTATGACCAACAAAACCAAAAAAGATATGAATCCTCTTTCATCAAGTCATCCTACAATTTCTATCTAATGTAACATTTACTAATGTAAAGATAAAGAAAAGAGAGGGCATGTAAAAAGTAATTTTTCTCAGCATGTTATAAGGCATGAAGCAAACGTAGAGGTGTTGACTCAGTGAAGATCTAAAGTGAAGTTGTCTTTTATCTCTCGCTGTACCCTGGTGCAGGGAACAATTCCTGTTCAGCCTCAGAGAAGCATGATTCTGGTTCTTATTCTGGATAGCTCAACTCCTGTAAATACGGAAAGGGCATTTGGATGTCTATGGGACCGTTTTCCAATCATAACATTGTAAAACACTCACAGTGGGATATGAGTTTTCCCAACTTGAGACTCTAGGGAGGATGAATGACCTGTCGAACTAGGGTGTCCCTTAATTAAAATGTTATTCACACAGTATGTCATCGCTAAGTTGATATGTTCATTTCAGTTAATGATTTGTAATGAAAAGGTCTACTTGCCAGCCAGTGCATATGTGACACGTCTCGTATATCAGTGGTTGACGGCTGGCTTGGGTCTCTCTGAGCTGTTCTGCTGTCTATTGTCATCCACATAACCCTCTTGCAGGTACTATCTTCTTCATCCTCTCTGCATCCTACAGCAGGAGAAGTGGAGAGAAGAGAGAGAGGGGAAAAAGAGGTACCTGTCATGCTAGGGGTCATGATGTATGCGCTGAAAGGCGAGTGGGCAGGCATCGACCACAGACACCCACACGGGCTTAAGTTAAACCACCTCTGCCACTACTTCTTGCAGTACATAAGTTTCCATTTACCATTCCATAGACATTAACTTCCTAAACCAGACTATACATGTATAGTCTTGAGTCTCTCGCTCTCTCGCACTCTCTATCTCTCAATTCAATTTAAGGGCTTTATTGGCATGGGAAACATATGTTTACATTGACAACGCAAGTGAAATAGATAATAAACAAAAGTGAAGTAAACAATAAAAAATGAACAGTAAACATTACACCTACAAAAGTGTAAAAAAAATAAAGACATTTCAAATGTCATATTATGTCAATATACAGCATTGTAATGATGTGCAAATAGTTAAAGTATAAAAGGGAAAATAAATAAACATAAATATACAGTTGCTTGCGAAAGTATTCACCCCCCTTGGCATTTTTCCTATTTTGTGGGGGTTTGTATTTGATTTACACAACATGCCTACCACTTTGAAGATGATAAATATTTTCTTTTGTGAAACAAACAAGAAATAAGACAAAAAGCAGAAAACTTGAGCGTGCATAAAAATCCCCTGCCTCGTGGTGTAATCATAACAACAGTCAGGAACTCAAGTCCTTTTGTTCACCTGACCTAGAATTCCTTACGATCAAATGCCGACCGCATTACCTACCAAGAGAATTCTCTTCGACTATAATCACAGCTGTGTATATCTCCCCCCAAGTAGACACCTTGACGGCCCTGAAAGAACTTCACTGGACTCTATGTAAAACTGGAAACCATACTGTATATCCTGAGGCTGCATTTATTGTACCTGGGGATTTTAACAAAGCTAATCTGAAAACAAGGCTCCCTAAATTTTATCAGCATATCGAATGCGCGACTCGAGCTGGCAGCATTCTGGATTATTGCTACTCTAACTTCCGCGACGCATACAAAGCCCTCCACCACCCTCCTTTCAGAAAATCTGACCACGACTCAATTTTTTTGCTCCTAGCTTATAGACAGACACTAAAACAGGAAATGCCCGTGCTTAGGTCTTTTCAACACTGGTCTGACCAATCAGATCCCGTGCTTCAAGATTGCTTCGAATCACGTGGACTGGGATATGTTCCGGATAGCCTCAGACAACAAAATTGCTGACTCGGTGAGTGAGTTTATTAGCAAGTGCATTGGTGATGTTGTGACTAATAAAACCTTCCCCAACCAGAAACCGTAGATTGATGGCAGCATTTGCGCAAAACTGAAAGTGCGAACCACTGCTTTTAATCATGGCAAGGCTACCGGAAACATGACCGAATACAAACAGTGTAGCTATTCCCGCCGCAAGGCAATCAAACAAGCTAAGCGTCAGTAGAGGGACAAAGTAGAGTCGCAATTCAACGGCTCAGACACGAGACGTATGTTGCAGGGTCTACAGTCAATCACGGATTACAATCAGGAAGCCAGCCCTGTTGCAGACACCGACGTCTTGCTCCCAGACAAATTAAACAACTTCTTTGCTCACTTTGAGGACAATACAGTGCCACTGCCGCGGCCACAATCAAAACCTGTGGGCTCTCCTTCACCATGGCCAACGTGAGTAAAACATTTAAACGTGTTAACCCTCGCAAGCCTGCCGGCCCAGACGGCATCCCTAGCCGAGTCCTCAGAGCATGCGCAGACAGGCTGGCTGGTGTGTTTACGGTCAAATTCATTCAATCCCTACCCCAGTCTGCTGTGCCCACATGCTTCAAGAGGGTCACCATTGTTCCTGATCCCAAAAAACTAAGGTAACTGAGCTAAATGACTATCACTTCTGTCATGAAGTGCTTTGAGAGACTAGTCAAGGATCATATCACCTCCACCCTACAGAGACCCATTCCAATTTGCTTACCGCCCCAATAGGTCCACAGACGACGCAATCGCAATCACACTGCACACTGCCCTAAACCATCTGGACAAGAGGAATACCTATGTAAGAATGTTGTTCATCGACTACTGCTCAGCACTTAACATCATACTCTCCTCCAAGCTCGTCATCAAGCTTGAGACCCTGGGTCTCGACCCCGTCCTGTGCAACTGTGTCCTGAACTTTCTGACGGGCCGCCCCCAGGTGGTGAGGGTAGGAAATCACATCTCCAACCCGCTGATCCTCAACAATGGGTCCTCACAAGGGTGCATTCTCAGCCCTCTCCTGTACTCCCTGTTCACCCATGACTGCGTGGCCATACACGCCTCCAACTCAATCATCAAGTTTGCAGACAGCATTACAGTGGTAGGCTTGGTTAACAACAACGATGAGACGGCCTACAGGGAGGAGGTGAGGGCCCTCGGAGTGTGGTGTCAGGAAAATAACCTCACTCTCAAAGTCAACAAAACAAAGGAGATGATTGTGTACTTCAGGAAACAGCAGAGGGAGCACTCCCCAGCCACATCGATGGGACAGTAGTGGAGAAGGTGGAAAGTTTTAAGTTCCTCGGCGTACACATCACGGACAAACTGAAATGGTCCACCTACACAGACAGCGTGGTGAAGAAGGCGCAATAGCGCCTCTTCAACCTCAGGAGGCTGAAGAAATGTGGCTTGTCACCGAAAACACTCACAAACTTTTACAGATGCACAATCGAGAGCATCCTGTCGGGCTGTATCACCACAACCATAAGGCTCTCCAGAGGGTAGTGCGGTCCGGGGGCAAACTACCTGCCCTCCAGGACACCTACATCACCCGATGTCACAGGAATGCCAAAAAGATCATCAAGGACAACAACCACCCGAGCCACTGCCTTTTCACCCCACTATCAACCAGAAGGCGAGGTCACTACAGGTGCATCAAAGTTGGGACCGAGAGACTGAAAAACAGCTTCTTTCTCAAAGCCATCAGACTGTTCAACAGCCATCACTAACATTGAGTGGCTGCTGACAACATACTGACTCAAATCTCTAGCCGCTTTAATAATAAAAAATTGGATGTAATAAATGTATCACTTGTCACTTTAAACAATGTCACTATATATAATGTTTACATACCCTACATTACTCATCTCATATGTATATATTGTACTATACCATCTACTGCATCTTGCCATTGCCGCACGGCCATCGCTCATCCATATATTTATATGTACATATTCTTATTCATTCCTTTACACTTGTGTGTATAAGATAGTTGTGAAATTGTTAGATTACTTGTTAGATATTACTGCATGGTCAGGACTAAAAGCACAAGCATTTCGCTACACTCGCATTAACATCTGCTAACTATGTGTATGTGACCAATAAAATTTGATTTGATTTGAAGGTTTTCATTTTGAGCCCTGACCCATACAGAAAGATGCTTGAGTGCTGCGATAAAAAGTAGGCTATAGGCTATAGATTCTTAATTCCCATCCTAATTCAGAAGAAATGTATAATTGGTGACATTATAAAGAGATAAAAGCACATTTGATTACTATGCACTTCTTACTCATTACGTTTGTACAAATAGACAACTTTCAATCAATCATTCACTGGTGTGTCATCACTATGATTTTGGAGCTGTATAGGACTGAGGCCATCACTTCTCTCCCAGTCATCGCCAACCAGCTCTCCGGACTTTCGAAGACAAGGTCATATGCACCCTCCCATATAGCATTCTTGTCTTCCTCCACAACCACTGCTCTAAAACCTGTGGCTGTTGCCTTGTGGATTTGGTAACTTCATCCAGCACAGCCTTTAGCGGTGACACAACAGTCAGAATTGGAGTCTCTTTTCCTAGCTACTTGAAGACTAGAACTAGCTTGTTGGAAAATTAGGCTTTTCCCAAAGCCTGTTGGCAAGACTGCCATTACATCCTCCCCTCGCACAAATGATCAAAATGGTGAAAAACAAAAAATGGTTGGTCGTTACTATGTGGCATCTCCTTTTCAGAAAGCTCCATCAGAGTTTTCTAACTTTAGCTACTGGCTTGTTTACTTATCTCTGGTGGGGGGGGCGTAGGAAATTGACGTGGATGCGTGAGGGACATTGCACATGCAGATAGCGTGCATAAGAAGACCAATCAAAACATTTGGTCAAATTCTGAGTGAATATCTAATTTTACACAACCTCCTGTCCAGACCAGTGAGTCACAGCTCTTCTTCACATTTACATTTACTTCACTGTGTAGTCACTAGTCACGTGGGTTGTGCCAGCCAGGCTAATACTTTACAAACGTTCTGCCTATGGACCTTCCTCATTAGAATTCGTATAGTGGTTGAAATTAGGCCTGTCAAACAAATAAAATAATTAATCAAGTTAATGGTATGAGTTCATTGTGATTAATCACAATTTTTTAATTTGCTCACATTTGGCCCTAAATATGAAAAAAATCTCAAAAGCAGTGCATTGAGTTATAGGCATACTATGTTTTGATTGTAAGAGAAAGAAACACAAAATAATCTGTATCAGAATGTTTTTAATGGAATTTTCACCATAAACAACACAACAGTCATCACTATAAGGGATAGTGTAGGGCATTTATTATTGTAAAGGAATTATTCCTAAGTTGTTTTGTTATGGGATGCTAAGTCTATCCTCCAATGGTCAGCACTGTCATACTAAGGATCTTGGCTAGGCAGCAACCACATTCAAGTTCTTCATTTTACAGCCCAGTCCTACAGTTCTATATTAAAAGTGTAATGAGAAAAGGTTCCGGTTGGTTTTTGAATTGAAAAATGATATCCCCTACAATCTGTCTCACTCGGTCTCTTTCTCCATTTTCTGTATTAAAGTAGAGTATTTTGGGACTGCAGGACCCAATATCAAGATTTATACTTAGCTTTCATTCCCTGCCAAGGAGATAATTTGTAATCTATTGACCTGAGCTGAGTGAGGCCAGCCAGATAAACATTAGGAGCGTGTGTAACTTCAGCATTATGCTTATGAGTTATTTCCCATTCTTCCCTTGCCTGGCTACCCATCCACATCTCTCCGGCCAACTGATGTTTCTTCTCCACCATGATGCTGGATTTGCCTCATTCCACTACAATTACTAGAATGCGAACACATTCTAAATGTTCCAATTGGTCCCTGAAACTGATGGGTTGGGCCAGAGCCGGCCTACACGATGACGTCATCAACTTTGATACTCTGATTGTTTGTACCTGTTAAAGATTATCCAATCGCTGATGAATTTGTTCTTGTGCAAACAATGCCCCTCACTTTGAAGTTCAGAGTGAGTCGTTAGGCATCCTCTTCCTTCAGATGATGTGGGAAGAGGTTGAAGTCGTGAAGTCTGATGTGATGGTTGCATTTTTATCTCAGTGGCTGGTGACTATTGCTGACTGTCATATCCACCTCCTGGCAGTATATACCACTATGATACTTGACTTTTATACACTGTCAATTATTCCTTCAGTGTCAGTTTCATACAGGGCAAGGTCAGTAAACACACCTATGAACATGCTTTAAGCCCACTCCACGGTTACTGCCTTAGCCAGAAGGGAGGATTTCACCTTTGGAACACCCAGTAGAATTCAAGTGTAAATGAATCCTCTGTAAAGATTTGGAAATGCAGTTAACATTTAACATCCAATTCATGAAGAACAACCCACTGGGCACACACTGGTTGAATCAATGTTGTTTCCTCATCATTTAAATAACATTTTGTTGAACTAAAGTGGAATAGACATTGAATTTATGTCTGTGCCCAGTGGGAAGTTGAAAGTGGAGGAGCTCTCCATCGTGCCTTCTAACCAAGCACTTTCAAATCCTTCAGTGCATCAACCAAGCAGTGTTCCTAACTGCATTTTGTATTGTAAATGTTTATGTACAGTGTTAGGCTTTGAGAACATGTATTATATCCCTGTCCATCTGTGGAACCTGCACTGCTATCCTTCCTTCAAATAGCCTCCAAGTAATCCCTAAGGATAGGTTCATTTTCTTTTAACATTCAACATTTGGCCCTAAATTGACTGTGACAGTGGAGACAGTGGGTTTGTTTGACCTTCCTCAAGATAAAGAGCTTTAGAAAACAGAATAAAGATGTATGCCTCACTTTGGCTAACACTCAAAGTATCTCCTTAGCTCTCTTTGAAGGATTATGTAAAGTAACACTTTCAAGGATTATATTGATATTAGATTATTAAAGGTATTCACTCAGATATTAGCATGCTCTCTAATAATGGGTAAATGGGATTTTGCTAGAGTTCTGATTATTCATGTTGTTTATGAAGTTCATCATGAGGGCATCAGAGAGTAAATAAAGTTTATTAACATGGACTGACAGCAACATCATTTACCGGATTTTCACTGCAAATGTTATATTTCAGTAACATCATTCATTTGTATCATTCATGAATATGCCAGGACTCAGTATGTCTCTGTGGCTAAGGAAAGAAGGAGTCTATCTGCCTTGGAAAATGATCCTGACATGTCTCATGTCAGCTGGAGAACCATTGCACCTGCATTTCAATAGAAGCCCAGTACAATTTCAGCAGAGGGTGGGACTTGACTGACACAGGTTCAAATATCCCACATTGATATTCCCTTCTCAGTTAAAAGCAGTCTAATTAAACTGCATGCCAAACTGTAAGGGTGGCCTGGTCAATATCGTAGTGCTTATTTGCTGTCACAAAAGCCATTGATAAAAGCTCTCTGATTCTTGCCCACACAATTCAGAGACAGGCTTATAAGTGGATGGATAGTTTTAAATTCATGTCTGTTGTGTTTATGTTACATTATGAAACATGGCTGTGACTTCAAGACCGCTAGCACCACTTTCTCTGTCATGAGGTTTATATAGTCGCTCCTTGAAGTAAACAGAAGAGGAGACTGATGTGGGATGCTACACATGGCTGAGTGTTGTATATGGGTTTTCCGTATGGCTGTTGTATCCTTATGTGGAGACCATTACTCATGGAATTAACATCTAAGTGATGAAAACATTAACTCATAGGATGTACTGTAGCCTACATTATAACATGTTATTTTCAGAGATGTGACTGTTTTTTCTTGAGCGGATAATTTGTAGTCTGCAAATTGACTGCAATAAGCCCAAAACAAAAATGATATTTGACTAAAACAATCATTTCAAACCTTGCTTACGATCACATATGCAATATCTCTCTATTATGCTTGGGAATACTTTGGAACAGATTTCCAAAATTAAAATCCTTGGAGCTGGTTGGCTGGTGGTTTTACAGTCTTTATGTCTTTTAATAATAATAATACAATTGCTTGTGGGCCGCCAGTTGGGGAACCCTATTATAGAGTAGAATAGCTTTTGGTCAGTGAGACTGACAGTTATGTAATTTGGATTAGAGAAAGTGATTCAATTCACACAATCATTCAAGGTGAGTGATCAAACATAATTGGATTGTAACTGATTCTATATTCCCTTACAGGACCCAGAAGGGTCTGTGGCATGCTAAGTAGGTCTTATCTGTGCAAACAGATCGGTTTAACCCACTGAGTTCCAGGCAGTCCGTGTCATGACTATAGAGATGACCATGGGTTTCTCTGGAAACAGGGGTCTTCATTCCCCACCATCAGCCACACTCTCATCCCCGACTCACCCCCTCTCACACATTCCTCTATGCGGTAGCACAGCTGGACAGAATATACACCTCAGTACGCCATCACTTCACCATAATGAGGTATTTATTAGACATGCACTAAGCCCTGACTTACCTTGGTTATTACCTATCAACGAATCAAGTAAGCATCGTTGTAGGTGGTTTAACACATATGTAAAATGTGGGTGTTATCTTGTCTTAAAAGCTTTTAGTTAGGAGATATCCAATACCATGTGTGCCCTTGTTGTTGTCATGAAGGTTTCAGGTTTGAGGCCCTTTTTTATGTCACATTGGACCTCAGACCTCTTAAAGTGGAACAGTCAACGTTTTGACTACTTTGCAGATATGAACAAACAGACAATCATAATATCAGTCAAAAATATAAAATTCTCAGTTTATGCTTCAAAACCAACTTTATAAGAGGTTTTAAGAGTAGGTTCTATTTGATGCAAAATCCCATGATGTACAGTAAGGCAATAGATGGATGCAGTTCAATGCATGAATCATATAATTTACCAATACATTTCTTGGTAGTCCCAAAAAATATTGCAGGTTGTAAATCACAGCTGGCCTGGTACATTGTTTGCTTCCTGCATTCAGGATGCACTGTTTCAGTTTCAATGACTCAATACTTTGAACAAAAACGGACAACTGTAACTCAGGCTGGAAATGTCAATACAATCAAATTAGCAAGGGCAATGATCACAAGTCAGTCATAACATGGCTAATAGGCTAGCGCACATGTCAGACACAAGACCCGTGGGTCGAATAGGACACACAAGCGATTATAAAGGAGTCAGCAGTTGAGTCATCTACTTTATGAAATTGCAGCCTGATGCCCTGGCATCAGTGCATTCAACTTCAATTGTGCCACTTTTGTGTGTCCCCTTTACAGCAAGCAGAGGAAGTCCTAGCTAGGCTACTAAAATGTTGTAGACTGGCTTTGGTTTTTAAAGCTTGACCATGAATACCCAAAAAACTAAACCTGCAACAAAACACCATGCAAAGGAGAAACATGTAGGCCTATTACAGCAACATCTGAGCAACAGCCTTGCCTGGCTACTTGCTACTCAACTACAAAGGCTTAGTTGTCAATCAAATGTATTATTTAGCTCTTTTCTGTTTTAATACATTAAAATGCTATATATGTACATACTGTAAATGGACATTATAAAGGGTCATATTTAAAAAAATACATTTAAAAAATGGCACGTTTGGGTAGCAGTTGCATGTAAAAAATAAATAAATATGCTATATCTGGCCCGGCGAATTAATTGTTTTTTCAGTGCACTGATTGAGTTTGACACCCCTGGGCTAGCGTTTCTATTGATCTAACTAGCTATTTATTTAGCAAGCTAAAAACGCAGAGCCTAACGTTAGCTAACAAGCTGCTGAGCGACTTTTTCCCCTCATATCATTTTTCTTTGGGTACAGCTAGAGATGCTGCAGGTGTCATTTAGTTAGCTAGTAATAAATGTGAATCGCTAACATATCTCTTAGTTGTCAATCAAATGTATCAAATGCATCCATCAAATGAGCAGGCAGGCAAGTTCCCATTCAGTTGTCAAAACGTGGTTTGGGACGAGCATGCATTGGCACAATTTGGCAGGCAAACTGCAGAAGGACGATGTGCATAGACAACTGAGGGAGAGAGTGATTACCTTTTTATGGTTGTTTGATCAATTGGATTGTGAAGTTCCAAAATGTCAGAGGACTCCCGTGGTGTTTGCATATTTGCAGAATATTCAGGTGAGTTTTGTGGAATTTTTCTACTGCATGTTAACACACAGTGCAGTTTAAAGTTAATTATTACAGGCCCATGTGGCAAATGGCTTATTTGCAAATAGGCCTACTGTAGCTCTGATTGGCTATGGTGCACCGGTCTGTGTAGACACCAGTCCTGGACAGGACAGATGTTTTTATTCGGTTTTATTTACTGCAATGTCTATTAATTGTCCAAACGCACGTCCGTTTCCTACTCTATATTGCTATTGAGTTTTCACAAATGCCTTGCTATACGTCATTCCGAAACATTCTATGAATTTCTGAAAATGTGAAAATTAACATATCTAGGTGCTCACTTGTACTCGCTTGTATATGAAAATATTTTAATAAGATTGAATGTTGATAAAATGCTGTCAGTTCCACTTTAAATCACTGTGAGCCCAATGTTTGACACTGCAAATGGTAGGTCCCAAAACATGTGGTTTCATACAGTTTTTCTCCCTCCAGGGTAAGATGAAGACAAACAGTCAGTGAAATGGGTTATCAACGTGGTATCAGCCAGTATATGTGCAGAGCAGATTGAAGTTATACCCTAGTTGGGCAAGATAAGACTACTCTTTAAAAAAGGAATGCCTGAGCTTACATAAATACGACCCAGCTTGTGAATTCTCCTCTAGCTGTGTGCTGAGAGAGAGGAATATGGGCTCGCTGAAGCTTAATTAAAACCAAGGTTGTGTCCTGTAGATGTTACGCTCCCCCGAACTGTCAACTGAATTCGACAGGCCGTCTGGCTAGAGCACAGACAGACAGCCACTGTAGCTTATATTTCGAGCAAGGGTAGCTGTGTGTTACATATGTTATGAAAATAATGAATGAAACTAATGAGATAATGTCAAGAGGACTATGGACATGTCCCGTTTAGTTCATTTAATGTTAATGACCAATACTCCCTGAGAACCCTTTCGATGATAATTCGGACCAATTATAAATACTTAAGCTTAAATAAGTTATTCTTATAACCTTACTATGACCTTATTATGACGTGAATTCACCCACCCACGCGCACACACACTCACAGGCACTTACACACAAACACATGCTCACATGGACACACCTCACACACACATGCACACTTAGATTAGCAATGGCCTATTGTGTTAGAAAGTCTCATGTCAGATGATTTCCATTTCTCATTATGGAGGAAAAGTCATCCTATTCATGCTTCACGCATATTAAGAGTCACATTAGCCTTTCTCTTCAGATTAAGGAAGGAAGCTGGGAACATGTTCATTGTCTCATTTTAACTCCATATCCTTTTTATGGCAATCATACGAATGTCTTTGAATACTCAGCCAAAAGCTGCCTATAATTAGCTAAGTGAGGTCACTGATCTTAAAATGAAATACCATGTCTTGTTGGAATGCACTAACTGTAAAAAGACTGTTTTTGGGGAGAATGAGAATTGGTCATACAGTATGTCAATAGACAACCAATTCATGGTTACAAAGTAAGTGGAAAATATTTAGCTACATACAGAATTTGTGTTGATGATGATGTTTGTCAATACAGAAGCTATTCCTTTTTATTATCACTAATATGCAGCAATATTGATCTATTGATCTAGCCCATCGTTCAAGTGCAACATGCGATGAAAGGACCTTCCAATACAATCAGCACAGGAAATTAATTGTTTTACATCTGCTGTAGTACTGTTACTATAATACTGTAGTCAGCTACCTGTATAGAAATCCTATCTGTGCTTCTAATAAGGTCCCATCCAGCTTGTCATTGGCCCATTCTCATTGAGTGTCTCCCGCAACAGACCCTTTCTTTAGCAAAGATGTTTTAGTCTTGGAACTCATTCATGACCAGTGGTATTTTTTTATGGGTTGATAGGGGGTTCATATTTTCTCTTAACTAGAAGACTTATTTAATCAGATGTCATAAATTCTTTCTCCTTTGTTTGCATATCAAGCAATGCAGAGCAAGTATCAGTAGGTGTCACGCTGTATAAATCATTGGATTCAGGCACAGGAATTCGTAATGGGGGGGGGGGGGGGCGAAGCCCTAAGGCATGGGGACGAAGCCCAAAACAAACACCTGTACGAAAACACAGGAATGTAACCCCAACATAATGAGCGAGATAAAGCCTCTAATAAATACACGGGACGAGACCTGCAATACACTACACGGTACGAGATCCGTAATAGAAAATGCACAACAATACACAGGACATGACCCGTAATAACAAGGGCACAATACACGCAGCACGAAAGACGAAAACACAAAGCACAGGTACTCACAAACCAGCTGACATGGGTACAATAACCAACAAAACAATGGTGAACAGAGGGCACATATATACAATTACTAATCAGGGGAATTGGAATCAGGTGTGTGTAATGAGACAGTTCGGGGATGCCTAGGGTCCGGTGACATAGACCCCCGGAACTGGTGCACGGGAGTCAGTGACAGTAGGTCTATGAAGAGACTGTTTGTTTGACATATGCAACCCAGTGGGCAATGGAAGCCATTTGAAGTGAGCTTCTCGTGGACCTGTGAAAGGTTCAACGAATTGTGTGAGGGGTAGAAATGTACGGATTTCTCCATTCCCTCCGGCCATTGCGTTCAGCAGTTCAATGACGAGACATGTCTCAGTCCCTGGAGCAAAAACTTTGTGCTATACAGGATCACAAGTACAGAACATCAATAAGCTGCTCCCAAACATTTTAAAACAGCATCAGGAAATTGAGTCTATCATAGTTCATGTGGGATTCAATTACATTATGAAGGGCAGCTCAGAACAGCTCAAGATGGATTTTAAAGAACTGATTGGGTCACTGCTTGACACCAACAAACGCCCTATAATATCTGTCCCTCTACCCTCCCTAAATCGTGGCATTGAACGTTTCAGCAGACTTTTAGCCCTCCATAACTGGCTACGAGACTACTGCACCTCTGTGGGTATAACATTTATTGACAATTTTGCTTCCTTCTGGAGACAAAGCTCGTTTTATAATTACGATGGTATCCACCCAAATCATTTGGGTTCCTGGATCCTTTCACAGCGACAATGATTTATATAATGGCCTTAAGCCCAGCTCAGTTAATCCCTTCCATTGTGTTGATCAGTTGTCATAATGTTTCAGCAAATGTACATTATCCCAGGGGTGTTGGAAGACACAATGTAAGTAACCTAATTTTTGTCCCTCTAAATGCCCTGAATGTCTCTGCTGACCCCACTGCTATTGTATACAGTAATCATGTGCCTATAAACAAGAGTTATACTTTTAGCACTCAGGTGGTGTGTCATAGTAGGAAGTCCACTGTGTGCAGCTCACCCTGCACTAACATAAATAACATGAGCATGTCTACTTCTGCTAAGCTTCCCAGTAATGACAACAATCAAGCATCCCAGAAAAGTGCTAAAAATAGCCCACATTGACATTTGTAGCCTAAGAAACAAGGTTCATGAGTCAATAACTTGCTAGTAACAGATGATATTCATATTCTGACTATCTCTGATACAGTGGTAGCAATACATGGTAATAACATCTACAGAAAATACAGAAATGCCAATGAGGGCGGTGTTGCGGTCTATATTAAAAAACACATTTCTGCAAATGTTATAGATAATCTCATGTTAAATACTGTTGAAGTAATATGGCTAGGTTCATCTGCCTGACCTAAATCCATTCTTGTGGGAAGCTGCTATAAACCACCAAGTGCTAACAGTCTGTATCTGGATAATATGTGTGAAATGCTTGATAATGTACAGTATGTGATATTAACAGAGAGGTATATTTTCTGTAACCAGTGCCTGCAACCTGGTTCAGGTTATCAGTCAACCTACCAGGGTAGTTACAAACAGCACAGGAATTAAATCATCAACATGTATTGATCACATCTTTCCTAATGTGGCAGAAATTTGCTTTAAAGCAGTATCCAACGCAAATTTATAAAATTGCTTATTCCAGTTACTAATAAGCATGCACCCATTAAGAAAATGACTGTAAAAACTGTTAAATTCCATTGGATTGATGAGGAATTGAAAAATTGTATGGTTGAGAGGTATGAGGAAAAAAGGTATGGCAATATGTCTGGCAGCACAATCGATTGGCAAACATAGATTGAGAAATCATGTGACTAAATCTAATAACAAAAAGAAGAAGACACTATACTATGAAACAAAGATAAATTATATATAGAATGATAGTTAAAGTCTTTGGAGCACCTTAAATTACATTTTGGGCACAAAGGCAAACTCAGCTCCATCATTCATTGAGTCAGATTGCTCATTTATCACAAAACCTACTGATATTGCCAATACTTTAATTGCTTTTAATTGGCAAGATTTGTAAACTTAGGCATGACATGCCAGCAACAAACGCTGACACTACACATCGAAGTATATCTGACGAAATTATGAAAAACAATCATTGTAACGTAATGTGAGTGTGGAAGAGGTGAAAAAATTATTGTTGTCTGTCAACAACGACAAGCCAACTTGGATGGAAAATTATTGAGGATAGAAGCGTACGATATTGCCACTCCTATTTGCCATATCTTCAATTTAAGCCTACTAGAAAGTGTGTGCCCTCATGCCTTGAGGGAAGCAAAAGTCATTCCGCTACCGAAGAATAGTAAAGCCCCCTTTAGGGGCTCAAATAGCAGAGCCAACTTTTGGAAAAAAATTGTGTTTGACCAGATACAATTCTATTTTACAGTAAACAAATTGACAACAGACTTTCAACACGCTTATAGTGAAGTACATTCAACAAGCACTTACACAAATGACTGATTATTGGCAGAGAGAAATTGATGATAAAAAGATTTTGGGGGCTGTTTTGTTAGATTTCAGTGTGGCTTTTGACATTATCGATCATAGTCTGCTGCTGGAAAAACGTATATGTGTTATACACCCCCTGCTATATTGTGGATAAAGAGTGACCTGTATAACAGAACACAGAGGGTGTTCTTTAATGGAAGCCTCTCCAACATAATTCAGGTAGAATAAGGAATTCCCCAGGGCAGCTGTCTAGGCCCCATACTTTTTTCAATCTTCACTAACGACATGCTTGAGTAAAGCCAGTGTGTCTATGTATGCAGATGACTCAACACTATACACGTCACTCAACAAAGAGCTGTAGTTAGTTTCAGAATGGGTGGCAAGGAATAAGTTAGTCCTAAATATTAGTCCTAAGCTAAAAGCATTGTATTTGGGACAAATCATTCACTAAACCCTAAACTTCAACTAACTATTGTAATGAATCATGTGGAAATTATTGCTTGGAGTAACCCTGGATTGTAAACTGTCATGGTCAAAACATATTGATACAACAGTAGCTAAGATGGGGAGAATCCATAATCTATCCATAATATAGCGCTTCTCTGCCTTATCACCATTATCAACAAGGCAGGTCCTACAGGCCCTAGTTTTGTCGCACCTGGACTACTGTTCAGTTGTGTGGTCAGATGCCACAAAGAGGGACTTAGGGAAATTGCAATTGGCTCAGAACAGGGCAGCACGGCTGGCCCTTGGATGTACTCAGAGAGCTAACATGAATATTTTGCATGTCAATCTCTGCTGTCTCAAAGTGGAGGAGAGTTTGACTTCATCACTACAATGTACTTGTGAGAAGTGTTGACATGTTGAATGTACCAAGCTGTCTTTTTGAACTACTAGCACACAGCTTGGACACAGTCTCTTCACAGTCCCCAAGTCCAGAACAGACTACACATTACTACATAGAGCCATGACTACATGGAACTCTGTTCCACATCGAGTAACTCATGCAAGCAGTAATATTAGATTTAAAAAACGGATCAAAATATAACTTATGGAATAGAGACACAAACCCAGGCACAGACACACAATACATATACACACACGATTATATATGCACTATACACACATTTACACATGGATTTTGTGATGTAGATATGTGGTAGTAGAGTTGTGGCCTGAGGGCACACACTTAATGTGTTGTGAAATCTGTTGTGAATGTATTGTAATGTTTTTAAAATTGTATAACTACCTTAATTTTGCTTCCTTGGCAGCAGCTTATGGGGATCCATAACAAATACAAATACAGATAGGCGTGATGTAATCAGATGAATTGAGTCTTCTGAGAGCTGATTTACGTAGTGACCCAAAGAATGTCTACAGTCACTACTGAGCCTGTATCTCAGCTTTAACGGCAAATCAACTCCAGCACATATCTGAAAGGCATCAAAGATTTTTTTGCCTTCTAAAGGTGACGGAGAGACATTTTTCTGTAGGTCCAGTCCTTTTTTAGGGACTTTTGTTATTGTATTTCAACACAGTATTCCAAGGTTCTCTGTTCAGTTCATGAGGTGTATTGTTAATGGGTTATAACCCTTTTAGGTTCTATATAGCCTCTTAATTCTATGAGTGTACAGTAGTTTCAACAAGGACTGATCCAAACTTCAATTTCGTCTCTCTCTTTCTCTCTCTCTCTCTCTCTTGCTCTCTCTCTTGCTCTCTTTCTTCTTTCCTCCCCCTCTCCCTCCCTCCTGCCCCCCCTCTCCTCCAGACACCATGACCCAGTTGGAGGATAAGCACTCACAAGTGGACGGCACAGATACTAAAATGGACGTCATAGACGCTGAAATGCACTCCACTGAAAGGTGACTTCCAGCCACTTCACCTTCCCAAACTTTTGGTGAGTAAACTGAATCCTTCACAGCTCTGTGGACGGATAAGAGACACATGTTCCTTCCCCCTGCCTGTCGCTGTCTACTTGTTTTCTCATAAAGACCTTACTGTATATAATGGTAATCATAGAAAGACTTTATGTTCCAACTGAGGAGAGCTGTCTTCAGCTGAATCAATCATCTTTTTCATGTTTTTGTCGTTGTTTTCTGCCGGCCCACACTCTTAAATGGCAGTCAGCTGACTAGGCCTAAACCTCTCTTGCTTTAAACTTGCAGTATTGATTGGCTGGCCCCAGTAGAATTGTGTTTTCATCTGGGTGAGAAACATGCCTGGGAAAAATCTTTATTTCTTAATTAAGACGCAGTCTCATCATACACCGTTTCATTCCCTTTTTTTAGAATGACAAAAAATATACATCATCATCAATTTGAGATTGCCTCCATCTGGAGAATAGGCCTTTATGACATACAGACCCCCTGTTGTGTGTGAGTGTGTCAGACGAAGGGGATACACACCCCTACTGTGTGTCAGACAAGGGGCATGTGGTGATAGATATTGATCGGTGATCAGATGCATTAATGTGGACTGTTTCTCACACTGGGTCAATGTGGGATTGTGCGTGAATGTGCATGTGTGTTCATGCTTGTGGGTGTGTGTGGGGGGGGGGGGGTTTGTACATGTCTGTAAGTGTGATTGTACTTTTCACTTGCTCCCCTCAGAAATCAATTCATGGAGAATGGAGAGATTCCAGACCATGTGGCATTCAGATTTTTTATTTTTTTTAATTATTTTACCCCCTTTTTCGTGATATCCAATTGCTGGTAGTTACTGTCTTGTCTCATCGCTACAACTCCCGCACAGACTCGGGAGAGGCGAAGGTCGAGAGCCATGCGTCCTCCGAAACACAACCCAACCAGGCCGCAATACTTCATAACACAGCACGCATCCAACCCAGAAGCCAGCCGCACCAATGTGTCAGAGGACACACCATACACCTAGCGACCTGGCCAGTGTGCACTGCGCCCGGCCCACCACTGGAGTAGCTAGTGCGTGATGAGACAAGGATATCCCTGCCGGCCAAACCCTCCCTAACCCGGATGACGCTAGGCCAATTGTGTGCCGCTCCATGGGCCTCTCAGTCGCGGCCGGCTGCAACAGAGCCTGGGCTTGAAGCCAGAGTCTCTGGTGGCACAGCTAGCACTGTGATGCAGTGCCTTAGACCACTGAGTCTCTGATGGCACAGCTAGCACTGTGATGCAGTGCCTTAGACCACTGAGTCTCTGGTGGCAAAGCTAGCACTGTGATGCAGTGCCTTAGACCACTGAGTCTCTGGTGGCACAGCTATCACTGTGATGCAGTGCCTTAGACCACTAAGTCTCTGGTGGCACAGCTAGCACTGTGATGCAGTGCCTTAGACCACTGAGTCTCTGGTGGCACAGCTAGCACTGTGATGCAGTGCCTTAGACCACTGAGTCTCTGGTGGCACAGCTAGCACTGTGATGCAGTGCCTTAGACCACTGAGTCTCTGGTGGCACAGCTAGCACTGTGATGCAGTGCCTTAGACCATTGCGCCACCTGGGAGGCCTAAAGTCCGATTTTTAAGGATTGCGACCTACGTAGAAAGGCTAGTTACGTGACTCATGTTCAACATTGTTCAATCAACTGGTGTCCTTCAAAATAGCCTCCAGATATAGTTTATTTATATGATTATGCATTGGCTCAGATTTGTGTCAGACACTGACCTATGGGTTGATATAAGTGCAACCCCCTACCACACAATATCATTCGGACTTGATTGACATTGGCAATATACTCCCAAATATTTTGTGCTTACCTAACCACTCAAATGGTGGCCTAAATTGATGATGGACGTCTGTCAGTTCAATGAAAACAAAAAGAGAAGGGCCATTCAGTTTTATATGAAGACTTTTCCATCCATACTGACAGAGATGAGTTTCAATTGTATTTCAACAGAGGCTTGCAGGGCCTTGGCTATTTGAGGCAATGTTCTGTACGCTAAACAAGATTGACTTCATGATCGATAGAACAGGCCTTACATCAGGCCAAAATAATTGTTTCAAGCTCTGCTGGGGTATACATGGGCTCTCCAATCTGCCTGGTTATAAATCCGATAGAACTGTGTCAACATCCGTTTGTGAAACTGAGGTAGCAATATTCACCAAGTGATGTAATTAAACAGTTTTTGTCATTTCATTTTTGTGAATATAATTACTTGTCCAGAATAATGCCTGGAGTCCACTCATTGTTTGGATCTCAGCGGTGTCTCCTATTAAAGTAACTGTTTCCATATTTCTATGAAATATGACCTAAAATGAATTACAATATGAGTGAAATAGTTTTCCTTCCAAAAATAGGTATTTCAAGTATTTTAAAAAGCATCTTTCCTGTGTTATAATGGTGTGGGCATACCCCAACAACAGACTGGTGTGGACATATACTGGTCATTAAAAATAGTCATGCATTTTGAGCACTAATTGGCAAGCTCAGCCAATGAGCCAACATAACATCATGTTCTATGAGGAAATAGCAAGCATTTTTGAAACGGTCTGTTTGAAATACATGTTTTGGGTGGGGGTTTTGAAGTGTTTTTCTCCAATTTATGCTTTGGCCACAAATACGAGTATAGGACGAGTCAACAACAGTATTTGGGTATAAGTTAATGGAATATTAACTCAGCGGCGTGGTATACTGTATGGTTATAGTATCTCATGTCAACCCATGTTATATTCTTCATTTTAGTCTGTAGTAACCAGTAGAAACCGGGTCTCATTCCGGATAATAAGGTTGGGGACAAACAGGGGCTGTATGAAAGGTTAATATGAGGACTCAGTGTTGAGATAATTGGAACCGCTGAGACATCATTAAAATGGGTCTTGCATATTAGAAATGATGAAGGTTAGGTTAGGTGACTTTGTTTTGATCTGGTTCTGGAATCTGATAAAGCTGTTTTATATCGTTGTTTTTCATACAAACAGAATAAACTAGTCATGATTATTTTATAAATGTTGTGTTCTTTGCTGGGTTGTTGGTCACGGGTCTGTACGTGTGTGCTTTTGGTATTCAGATGCAGTCTTGAACCGCATTCATTTGCAACTCTTAAATATTCACTATGCTGCCTACAGTAGATTTTGGTTCAATGATGTTTTCCAATGTGATTCTTTTTTATACACCAATTAAGTATGCAATGATGAGTGACAGGGCAGATTATTGGGGAACAACAAAGCCACAAGGCTGTAGACATGTCGGTCGATCAGAACACAGATTTTTCTAAACCTATTTTTTAATGATTGTTATGGACTCAGTGTTTTGCTGTGTACTGCATTATGAGTTACTGTTAAAATTGCAGGCATTGATTGTCTGTTTATAACCTAAAAAAACATCCCCTCCTCCTCCTCGAAGGAACACTTATTACGATCCGTCCTCGCAGCCCAGGAGGGGTATTTTTCATGCATGACAAGACTGCAAAAGTACTCACCTCAAGGAATGTTGCCATCGTCTTGGTAAAATCTTAAGGTGGCATTAGTTCTTATGGAGGTACAAATTAAAACTTAGCCATACTGTTGTATTCCAAGCGTTCCTGTCTCTCTTCCCTTCAGGGCATCTATAGACTCTGTCATGATCAATAGATGTAGAATTTGAGCCAGTTTGCCATATCAGGAAACATTTTCCTGCAGCAACTAGACATGTGAATTATTATGTGGCCTATAATTAATGGACATTTTTGTAAGGGTTGATACATTTTTCATATGGGAAAATCAAGTCTGAAATTTTAATGTGGAAATTACAAACTTCAGAAAACTTTAACCTCAAATACACTATAATGTTCTAAATGTCCCGCATTGCATGAAAGTTCTCCTGCAACAGGGTGATCAAATTAAGATCCTACATCTGTATATCATGACTGCCATTAATTAAGACCAATGGGTAGAGGATGGCAGAACATGACAATGAGAGATGAAGGGTATAGAGGAGTAAGGGAGCCAGAAGCCCACGGTGTGAGTCTACCCTTGATTACTTTTTAATTGGCTACTTGTAAATGCCCCAGGGCTGTTGTCACCAGACAAAGTAACTGGCAAGGCAAAGTGATTTGAATTCCATGTCAGTCTTGGGAGTGGATAAGGGAACTGGCAGGTATACAGAAGTGGGTGAAGACACATTCTGTCAATCCCCTAGTCAGTGGAGCTGCTATGTTCTGAATAACTCAATCTGGGACCTTTTAAAAAGACAGATAGTGGCGCTATCATTTCCCTTCAGTTATTCAGTTAATCTGCCCAATCAAATAGAGATTTCAAAAATACTATTAGCCCTACAGCCATGATTTATGTTCCTCACAAATGAAAACTTATCGCCGTACTACATTGCATTCGGAAAGTACTTAGACCCCTTGACTTTTCCACATTTTGTTAATTAAGTTACAGCCTTATTCTAAAATAGATGAAATTGTTTTTTTCCCCTCATCAATCTACTCACAATACCCTATAATGGCAAAACAAAAACCTTTAAAAAATATCACATTTAAGGATTCTGTTACGGTTTTCTTCCTGGGAAGGAGAGGAGGACCAAAATGCAGCGTGGTTATGGTTGAACATCTTTAATAAAGATGATAACGTGAACAATATACATATACAAAACAAGAACACATGGGGAAAAAACTGGTGCAAAACACAGAGACAGGAAACAATCACCCACGAAATATCCAAAGAATATGGCCGCCTAAATATGGTTCCCAATCAGAGACAACGATAAACACCTGCCTCTGATTGAGAACCACTCTAGGCAACCATAGACTTACCTAGAATACTACACTGAACACAACCCCATCAATCTACAAAACCCCTAGACAAGACAAACACATAATCACCCATGTCACACCCTGGCCTAACCAAAATAATAAAGAAAACACAGAATACTAAGGCCAGGGCGTGACAGATTCAGACCCTTTGCTCAGTATTTCATTGAAAAACCTTTGGCAGCATTTACAGTCTTGAGTCTTCTTGGGTATGACGCTACAAGCTTGGCACACATGTATTTGGAGAGTTTCCCCAATTCCAATTCTTCTCTGCAGATTATGTCAAGCTCTCTCAGGTTGCATGGGGAGACTAGGCTATTTTCAGGTCTCTCCAGCGATGTTTGATAGGGTTCAAGTCCAGTATTTGGCTGGGCCACTCAAGGACATTCAGAGACTTGTCCCGAAGCCACTCCTGTGTTGTCTTGGCTGTGTGCTTAGGGTAGTTGTCTAGGCTGTGTGCTTAGTGTAGAGGTCCTGAGTGCTCTGGAGCAGGTTTTCATCAAGGATCTCTCTGTACTTAGCTCTGTTCATCTGTCCTTTGATCCTGACTAGTGTCCCAGTCCCTGCTGCTGAAAAACATCCCCACAGCATGATGCTGCCACCACCATGCTTCACTGTAGGGATGATGCCAGGTTTCCTCCAGACGGGACGCTTGGCATTCAGGCTGAAGAGTTCAATCTTGGTTTCACCAGACCAGAGGATCTTGTTTCTCATGGTCTGAGTGTCCTTTTGGTGCCTTTTGGCAAACTCCAAGAGGAGTTTCTTCCGACTAGCCACTCTACCATGAAGGCCTGCTTGGTGGAGGGTTGCAGAGATGGTTGTCCTTCTGGAAGGTTCTCCCACCTCCACGAAGGCACTCTGGAGCTATGTCAGAGTGACCGTCAGGTTCTTGGTCACCTCCCTGATCAAGGCCCTTCTTCCCCTATTGCTCAGTTTGGACGGGCGGCCAGCTGTAGGAAGTTTTGGTGGTTCCAAACTTCTTCCATTTAAGAATGAAGGACGTCACTGTGTTCTTGGGGACCTTCAATGCTGCAGGCATTTTTTGGTATCCTTTCCCTGATCTGTTCCTTGACACAATCCTGTCTCAGACCTCTACGGACAATTCCTTAGACCTCATGGCCTGGTTTTTGCTCTGACATGCACTGTCAACTGTGGGACCTTGTATAGACAGGTGTGTGCCTTTCCAAATAATTTCCAATTGATATAATATACCACAGGTGGACTCCAATCAAGTTCTAGAAACATCTCAACGGTGGTCATTGGAAACAGTGTGCACCTGAGCTCAATTTCGAGTCTCGTAGCAAAGGGTCTGAATACTCATCTACACTACCGTTCAAAAGTTTGGGGTCACTTCGAAATGTCCTTGTTTTTGAATGAAAAATCACATTTTTTGTCCATTAAAATAACATCAAATTGATCAGAAATACAGTGTAGACATTGTTAATGTTGTAATTGACTGTTGTAGCTGGAAACAGCTGATTTTTATTGAAATATCTCCATAGGCGTACAGAGGCCCATTATCAGCAACAATCACTCTTGTGTTCCAATGGCACGTTGTGTTAGCTAATCGAAGTCTATCATTTTAAAGGCTTATTGATCATTAGAAAACCCTTTTGCAATTATGTTAGCAGAGCTGAAAACTGTTGTGCTGATTAAATGAGCAATTAAACTGGCCTTCTTTAGACTAGTTGAGTATTTAGACACTAATGTACTTGTCGTCTTCCTCAGTTGTGCAACGGGGCCTCCCACTCCTCTTCCTATTCTGATGAGAGCCAGTTTGCGCTGTTCTGTGAAGGGAGTAGTACTCAGTGTTGAACGAGATCTTCTGTTTATTGGCAATTTCTCGCATGGAATAGCCTTCATTTCTCAGAGCAAGAATAGACTGACGAGTTACAAGCATCATGAAACCACTGGTGAAAATCAGTTTTTTGGACCTAACTTGTTTAACACTTTTTTCATGTGGTTTCATCTTCCACAGACTCCATGAAATGATGATCTCGTCCTAAATATTTGGTCTAATTATTTGTTTTGTGTGTAGTTATCTAGAAACAAGGGTAGCTCAACTTACCCCTTTGGCTCAACTTACCCCTCTCTCCGCCTATTTGTTCTACCCAGTCTTCAGTACAAGATTGAATTTGAACTTTGTTACTTCAGGGCAACCAGGTTTTGTTTCATGTGCTCTATTTCAAGAACGCACAGTTCCCTTCCTGCTTGAGACCGTGTCCAAGTAATCTGTGTCTCTAGAAGTGGATTTTTTGGTGGGTTTCTTTAAATTCATAAATCCCTTTAACATTCCAGCAAAAGTAGCACCAAGAAATTCCTCATTGTGAAACCACTTCATTACTGTAACGGCTTTCCTCTTCCTCTTCTGAGGAGGAGTAGCAAGGATCGGACCAATATGCAGCGTGGTAAGTGTTCATCTTGGTTTTTAATAAGAATAATGAACACTGAACAAAACAATAAATGACAACTTGAAAAACCGAAACAGTTTCGTGTGGAACAAAACACTGACACGGAAAATAATCACCCACAACTCAAAAGTGAAACCAGGCTACCTAAGTATGGTTCTCAATCAGGGACAACGATTGACAGGTGCCTCTGATTGAGAACCATACCAGGCCAAACACAGAAATCCCAAATCATAGAAAAAAGAACATAGACAACCCACCCAACTCACACCCTGACCATACTTAAAACAAAGACATAACAAAAGAATTAAGGTCAGAACGTGACAATTACTGGAATATGAAAGCTTTTCTATGATCTCTTTCAGGACTACTCTTCTTAGAATGTTAATATGTAGCCTACATTAACCTTTTCTGATATCACTCTTTTATTGACCAGAACGTTAAAATATGTAATCTTATATTTTCCCAATTTACATGTATGTATGCGTACATTCATGAGGATTATCGTAAAGTCTCCTGTGATCTACTATTCATATTACATGCATTATGCAACTTCAAGGTGACTGATCTGAGACAATACCATGAATGACATGGCAAGGTCATTACCAGAGGATTAACAGACATTACTTTGACGAAAACCCAACCACTATGGTAGCTTACTAAAAATGGGGTGTATCTATTATCACATGTCACAAATGTAGGCCTACTTGCTCGTTGTCTTTTACTTTGAAGAAAATTACAATTGGAACATTGAGAGAAGGTTTCAGTGTCTGTGGCAGGCCATCAATTTACTGTCTCAAAGGAAAACAAAAGAGCTGTCATAGTTCACACCCACAATGGAAATCTTGTTTGGCCCTCAACATAAATAACCCCCAGTGTTCTTTAAAGAGTTGTTTGAAAGGGTTGAATCTATTTCAGAAGATTGGCTTCCGATACCATCTTCTCTGTGTCATCTCTTGACTGAGTCATTTTAGGGCGGTCATTTTCTTCATCCCAATAGAGTATCCATGGGAAAACCTGCCAATAAATGCTGGATCTTAAAGTGATGAATGATGATACATTACATGTACAAGCCCATGGACTGTAAAGGGATTTTTATCAAATCAAAAGGATTTTCTTGAGTGCTATAATCTTTGTAGCGCTTGATTCCGTTAAAGCATGTTTTATTCCAAAAGCCACCCAGACAGACATGCCCAAATACTTTGAATCACTATGCAAATGTTGAGTCCTAACTATTTGGTAATTAATGGTTCTGGTTCTGGTTCTGTTGAGTGTTTGGCAGTGTGATTAATACAGGGAACTTCATGTTTCTACTCTTGGCTTCAGATGGACAGCATTCTGGTAAATTGTACATCTCTGCTCCTGACACCGTTCATCTCTTTTGTCATCTCTCTGTCTCTCTCTCTCTCTCTCTCTCTCTCTCTGTCTATCTCACTCGCTCTCTCTTTCTCATTCCCTCTCCCTCTCTCTCATTCATTTTGTGTGGTATGTCATTTAGAAGACATAGGTTGCAGCTGGTATGTGTGTGGTATAATTCACTGATATGACGCCTGGCGGTGAGATAAAGATTGTTTGAGGAGAGGACAGAAACAGAACAGGACATTTCTCATCCTGACTACTGAGTCTGTACTGTTCTGTACTCAGCTGAACGGTATGTCTCAGTAATTGCTACAGAAAAAATAATGATAAAGATACTAAAGCAAGACACAGGAAGTTGCACGTTCCGTGGTGAATATGAATGTTATTTTATCCAACTATATCATACTGTAGATACATTTGTAGACTTACTAGACTATCACCAGATAAACTACAAGATTAGAGGAGAGGTTAACATCTGTCATCCATTGCCATCCAACCATCCTATGATGCTAACTGACACAACATTTCTCATTTTGCAGTGTCTCTGTCCAAGTGAATGTTTTTCCATTTGGGGGCTGAAATCTGAAGATCTTGAATTGATGATTCTGGCTTTAATTAGTATAGCCTGTTTTAGTGATCTCAATAATTCTTTACATGCTATGCTAATCTGGGCCAGAACCAGCAATGCTTTGGGATGGACAAATTCACCAGACTCTTTACGATGTGCCTACAATGTTTTCATTTTGTAAATGTAGTTTTTTTATGGCTAAATGCTCAAATACGAATGACTGGATAGATAAAGTCCACCTGCTAACCTCTGCTTTTGGTTTTGTAAGGTAAAGATATCACTTAAAAATCTGTGGGTAAACTCCCTATATTTTCTATACATTATTTATGCGTTAGGTGGGTAAACGCCTATCCATTACACCACTAATAGGTGGGTAAACGCCTATCCATTACACCACTAATAGGTGGGAAAACGCCTATCCACTACACCACTAATAGGTGGGAAAACGCCTATCCACTACACCACTGATAGGTGGGAAAACGCCTATCCACTACACCACTGATAGGTGGGTAAACTCCTATCCATTACACCACTGATAGGTGGGAAAACGCCTATCCACTACACCACTGATAGGTGGGAAAACGCCTATCCACTACACCACTGATAGGTGGGTAAACTCCTATCCACTACACCACTGATAGGTGGGAAAACGCCTATCCACTACACCACTGATAGGTGGGTAAACTCCTATCCACTACACCACTGATAGGTGGGTAAACTCCTATCCACTACACCACTGATAGGTGGGTAAACTCCTATCCATTACACCACTAATAGGTGGGAAAACGCCTATCCATTACACCACTGATAGGTGGGTAAACGCCTATCCATTACACCACTGATAGGTGGGTAAACTCCTATCCACTACACCACTGATAGGTGGGTAAACTCCTATCCACTACACCACTGATAGGTGGGTAAACTCCTATCCACTACACCACTGATAGGTGGGTAAACTCCTATCCACTACACCACTGATAGGTGGGTAAACTCCTATCCACTGCACCACTGATAGGTGGGTAAACTCCTATCCACTACACCACTGATAGGTGGGTAAACTCCTATCCATTACACCACTGATATGTGGGTAAACTCCTATCCACTACACCACTGATAGGTGGGTAAACTCCTATCCACTACACCACTGATAGGTGGGTAAACTCCTATCCACTACACCACTGATAGGTGGGTAAACCCCTATCCACTACACCACTGATAGGTGGGTAAACTCCTATCCACTACACCACTGATTGTATCGTTATTGATTTGTTACAGATAGCACCATGTAATGTGTGAAACTATCAGTGTGTCATTCAGGACAAACATGTGGTTACTGTGGGGGACCGCTTTGGCATCAACTACATGGTCAGTGTAAATTTCGGTATCCTCATCACTATCTACCGTTACCAGTTATGGCAGGAGTCATTTTCTCCCCTAGCTTTCTCGATTTGCTTCTGTCTCTGTGAGGGCAACAACGGCAAGTAAAAGTATTGATGACTAAATCTAGACTCCCCACTAGTGGAGGCTGGTGGGAGAAGCTATAGGTGGATGGGCTCATTAAAAAATATATATATTTCACCTTTATTTAGCCAGGTAGGCAAGATGAGAACAAGTTCTCATTTACAACTGCGACTTGGCCAAGAATACAGCAAAGCAGTTTGACACATACAACAACACAGAGTTACACATGGAATAAACAAAACATACAGTCAATAATACAGTTGAAGAAAATCTATATGCAGTGTGTGCAAATGAGGTAAGAAAAGGGAAGTAAGGCAATAAATAAGCAATAAATAGTAATTACAATATATCAATTAGACACTAGAGTGACTGATGTGCAGAAGAGGAATGTGCAAGTAGAGATACAGTAATGGCTGGAATGTTATAAATAGGAGGGAGTCAAACATGTATTTTCCATATGTTTGATGTGTTTGATACCGTTCCATTAATTCTATTCCAGCCATTACAATGAGCCGTCCTCCTATAGCTGCACCCACCAGCCTACTCTGCTCCCCACTATAGTGCATTCTCGATTAACCCAGAGGTCACAGAGCGGTGTGGATCCTTTGGACAGGTAATTTAACAGTATGCCTCCCCTTTAACAAAGTCATTATCTCCTTTAAGATCCTCTGACCTTGAGGGGTGAAATAGTGAGCACAACTCATGATTTAGTGTTTTCCTTACAGTGTATAATTAAAACCAGTCAGGGTGCTGAGCACAGAAAATGGTGTGATCAACATGCTACATTCTATTCTAGAGGTATTCACAGCAGTTTCTCATGTGTTGTGTTTGGAGATCTATTGCTGCACAGGGTCCTGTGTTCCCTGTTGTCTTATAATATTATCTGCATGACATCGCCATTTGTACTGTATCAGCTCGTGCCAATGGCGATTCCCTTCCATCATGTCAATGATGTGTTGATATTGATGCATACTGTTTGTTGAACTCTTTGACTGTATCCTTTCTTTTTTAAACTCTAGCCAAGTTTTGTTTTGGTCAGTCCGTGTTGCTGTTGCTACAGTATATCCATGCATGATACTGTCCATATGCAATGCGGGTTCTCTGATAATCCTGAACTTCAACCTTTAAAGCTCCTGTAGTGTTGCAGACTGGAGCCTCTCAGCTGTATTCATGAGGCACAGTGTGTTCAGTCACTGGGTCACTGGGGACTGGCTTTCTGGCTTGGCCCTTAAGTGGCAGGGGAGTAAACGGCAGAGGTGTCTGACTCTGCAGGCGTTTGGCTCGAACCTCTCAACCTCCTCCCACCCTCTTATCTCTCTGGCGTAGGCAAGGGATATCAAAGGACCTGTATGGTGCCTTAGGCTGTATGTTTATCCCATGCAGAAGGGAAGGGGGATAGTTACATAATCGCTACTGCCAGTGAAATAATGTAATGATAGTGCACATTCATTACCTTTGAGGTTATTAGTTCTGGTGTTTTTCTATTCTAATCTAGTGTAGTATATAGAGTGAAATATCAGTGTGATAATACACACAACTTTGATATAGCGTTTATAAACTCAGCAAAAAAAGAAATGTCCTCTCACTGTCAACTGCGTGTATTTTCAGCCAACTTAACATGTGTAAATATTTGTATGAACATAACAGGATTCAACAACTGAGACAGAAACTGAACAAGTTCCACAGACATGTGACTAACATAAATGGAATAATGTGTCCCTGAACAAATTTGGGGTCAAAATCAAAAGTAACAGTCAATATCTGGTGTGGCCACCAGCTGCATTAAGCACCTCAGTGCATCTCCTCCTCGTGGACTGCACCAGATTTGCCAGTTCTTGCTGTGAGATGTTACCCCACCCTTCCACCAAGGCACCTGCAAGTTCCCGGACATTTCTGGGGGGAATGGCCCTAGCGCTCAGCCTCCGATCCAACAGGTCCCAGACGTGCCCAATAGGATTGAGATTCAGGCTCTTCGCTGGCCATGGCAGAACACTGACATTCCTGTCTTGCAGGCAATCACGCACAGAACGAGCAGTATGGCTGGTGGTATTGTCATGCTGGAGGGTCATGTCAGGATGAGCCTGCAGGAAGGGTACCACATGAGGGAGGAGGATGTCTTCCCTGTAACGCACAGCGTTGAGATTGCCTGCAATGACAACAAGCTCAGTCCAATGATGCCTTGACACACCGCCCCAGACCATGACGGACCCTCCACCTCCAAATCGATACCGCTACAGAGTACAGGCCTCGGTGTAACTCTCATTCCTTTGACGATAAACGTGAATCCTATCATCACCCCTGGTGAGACAAAAACGCGACTCATCAGTGAAGAGCACTTTTTGCCAGTCCTGTCTGGTCCAGCGACGGTGGGTTTGTGCCCATAGGCGACGTTGTTGTCGGTGATGTCTGGTGAGGACCTGCCTTACAACAGGCCTACAAGCCCTCAGTCCAGCCTCTCTCAGCCTATTGTGGACAGTCTGAGCACTGATGGAGGATTGTGCGTTCCTGGTGTAACTCAGGCAGTTGTTGTTGCCATCCTGTACCTGTCCTGCAGGTCTGATATTTGGATGGACCGATCCTGTGCAGGTGTTGTTACACGTGGTCTGCCACTGCGAGGACGATCAGCTTTCCGTCCATCTCCCAGTAGCGCTGTCTTAGGCGTCTCACAGTACGGACATTGATATGTATTGCCCTGGCCAAATCTGCAGTCCTTATGCCTCCTGGGAGCATGCCTAAGGCACGTTCACACAGATGAGCAGGGACACTAGGCGTTTTTCAGAGTCAGTAGAAAGGCCTCTTTAGTGTCCTAAGTTTTCATAACTGTTACCTTAATTGCCTACCGTCTGTAAGCTGTTAGTGTCTTAACGACCATTCCACAGGTGCATGTTCATTAATTGTTTATGGTTCATTGAACAAGCATGGGAAACAGTGTTTAAACCCTTTACAATGAAGATCTGTGAAGTTATTTGGATTTTTATGAATTATCTTTGAAAGACAGGGTCATGAAAAAGGGATGTTTCTTTTTTTGCTGAGTGCTATTATTTGTTGATGAATGTTTCTGACTTTGTAGCTGACCATAATTAACTTGCCTGTTTAATATGATATTCGTCTTCTTCAACTGTGTTCAAATGCTTAATACGGTCTATTAGAGGGGGAGCTTTGCTCTACAGAAGGCTATTGATTCCATTACTGCGTTCCCCGTACATCAGCTTTGTCCTAATAAAGTTAACGCTCTCAATTATCTCTCTCCGCTGAGGCTTTGTTCTGTCTTGATCTTGTCTCTACTCAATCACCCCGTCAATGAAAATGATGTCCAATTATGTCAGGTAATTACATTAGCTTGTCTTGGGGAGAAATCAAATTATGTTCACTTTTTCCTCCTGCTGTCCATTGCTTATGTTACCTCTGCATGTGTTTATGACATGCCATTGTAAGTATTCTTTCTTACTTCGGCAAGTCTTTTTATGTTTGGCACTTTGTAATACTGTATCTGTGCCCTATTCAAATTCCGCCAACCTTTGTGACCTAATTTAACCTTGAGGAAAGTGCACTCGGATGCATGTTGTTAACCAACATAACAAATCTTATAGCTATGGCGGAGGGAGCTAGGCGAGCAAGGCGTCCTAAGGTCACCTTATCACATTGTTATATCCCAGAGCACCAGACTTCTCTCATTTAGCTCAATTACTGATTACAGTATGGGGAAAGTGATATGGCTGCTCTGCTGTGTGGTCATGCTTTATAAGGAGGTGTGTAGCTCTCTCACCATGCACTGATACGCACAGGGTTTGAATTTCCCTGTTTTGCAACATTGCCAGAAGCAGAATAAATAAACGAACAAATGTAGGTTTTCGCATTTCATTTGGACAAATTCAAGACTGACCACAGTCCATGAGAGCTCATTTGGAGTCTCACTCATTTGTTAGCGTGTCAAGAAAAATAAACACAGAATATCAGTTACTAAAGACAGAATTTTTGTTTAACCCTTACTGTGTACGCTATGTGTGTAATTGTAATGCAAGTCTTGTGTGCTTTGCAGTTAAACGCTGTTGGAAAAAATTGTCTTTTGAAGTTATATCTGTTGCATTTTTTTGCTGGAGGATACCGTAACGATGCCTCTCCAGGCAGGTGAGGTTCAATATCTCACGCCATTGGTTTTCGTGTGTGTGTGTGTGTGTGTGTGTGTGTGTGTGTGTGTGTGTGTGTGTGTGTGTGTGTGTGTGTGTGTGTGTGTGTGTGTGTGTGTGTGTGTGTGTGTGTGTGTGTGTGTGTACGTGTGTGTACGTGTATGAGTGTGTGCGTGCAGGAGTACATTCTTGGAGCAGAATATCCAAGTAAACCAATCTGATTTTAATGAGTCCTAACATTACAGGGTGTTTTCTTGTTCATTTCTCAGCAAATTCAGACTTTGTTGCCTTGTGTTCGTCAGCTAACTATTGGAGTGATTTGTGAGGTGGAATAACACTAACAGCCATTTTCTCTGTGAATTATTGAAGCCAAGAATACTACCCTGTGCTGCAATTCATGACAGTCCATTGATTTGGCTCTTTTTTATTTGGATAAAAAAAGGTATTCAAATATATAGGTATGTTTTATTCCCCATGGGATCCTTTTCAATTCCATTTTTCACTGCAGACTTTTTACATTTGTGTCTCTGAGCACTTAGCAAAATGCAAAGACTAGACCCAGCTACATCTCCCAGACCCAGACAGTAGTCAAGACCAGCTCCCCAGTGAAAATACTATTTCTTTAGATATATTCTGCAGACTGATGCCTGTGCCGGCCCTCTTGCTGCAGTCAATGATGTGCTAAACAGGGATTATGTGCATCATCAAACATGGCTCCTATTTTGCATATATTTAACATTTATTTTTATACTAACTACAGACAAAGCTATCTCAATGATAATAGAAGAGATTATGCAGGCAGACCTGAATATTTATCCATCCTAAGTAGTGTCATTGGGACAAAAGATAACCATCCTTTTTACCCTTGAATTTCAGTTCACACAGAGTCAATGAATGCACATATTTAGAAAATGCTACTCAGATTGTTGGGATTATTTCTTATCACATTGGATTTCATGAGAGTTGCTAAGATCCCTGTCTTTCAGACATATTTTATGGTGCATCTATGGCAAGTTTTTTATCTCTTCTCTCCATTACCTTGAGGAATGACAGGGAGTTTAAAAAAGGAAGGATCATTATCACACACCTATCCCTGTCCTTCATCCTCTTTCTCTCTCTGTCTCTCTCCCTCTCTCTCTCCAGTCTCTCTCTCTCTGTGTCCTCTGCCATGGTATGTTTTATAGGGGCAAGAATAACCCCTACACACAGTTGGCAGCCTACCATCAGCATTATGGTGGAGGTATATTTGCTATTGGTCAGCATAAAATCCTGTTGAGTCTAGTGTCCCACTGTATGTCATTGGTCAAGGCTATGGGTGTGTAAAGGCAATGTGTAATGAGAGAGGTTAGAGATGGTGGTTTTTGACTTATGCAGGTTGGCTATGGGGACAAGGTTACTGTAATGTAAGGAGAGAAATGGATCCCTGGACTTCAAAATAGACCTTGGTCACCTTTTCCTTAGTTATACTGGGGAAATGCTTTTACTATTGGAATATGAGACTGTGTATTATTGATATCAAGCCCTATGACATTGTACTGTATCATCCCTGCAAACCACTAAACTGAACCACTGAACTCGTTATTTCTTGGATTCCACTTGGAAATGTGTTTCTGTATGAATAATAGAAAATAATTAATAAACTTAATCACACACAACAGCAAATGCTGCTCTCCGTGCACATAGTAATTTCCCCAACTTCCCGTCAATGAAACGACCACGTGGCTAAAAATAATTAATCTTCTCCAGAATTCTAGTATTGGTCTGTTTATTTTTTATCTTCAAAATATTTCCTTCACTAGCTACGTTTCCATCCAATTGGCAACAGACTTTCATGTGAATACTCTAAAATCTACATAAAAACAGTCCCACCAGAGATGTGTTTCCATCAAATTGACTTGTTGGGGATGAAATGCTGTGCGTGATGAGGTAGTGCACATGAAATGACCTTTTACAGTTAAATTCGTACCAAATAAAAAATACAATTTAAATGGGTTTCTGTAGCATTTTCAACTCTACTGATGGTTTCCTCACACAAAAAAGCATTATATAGCGAGTGTGCCCATTCTGGCATTGGCACATGCGCTCTAGCCAATAGCTCACAGATACAGTGTGGGTATAGCCTACATGATGAGATTATTGTGGACAAAAAAGCAAGATTTTATTTGGGTAGCTAAGCTTCGATGATTATGTTACCATTATAAGACCCTTGATATTTATCGGAAAGGAGCATCAAGCTCATCACCATGCACTTCCACCGCCCTGTGAAGTTCATCATAACTTATATCTGTTTATTTGTAAAAAAAAAAAAATACAAAATTAAAAATGTACACTCCCTTTTTTCCCCAATTTTGTGATTTTGATCTTGTCTCTTTGCTGCAACTCCCCAACAGGCTTGGGAGAGGCAAAGGTCAAGTTATGCGTCCTCCGAAACATGACCCGCCAAGACACGCTTCTTAACACCTGCCCGCTTAATCCGGAAGCCAGCATCACCAATGTATTGAAGGAAACACTGTTCAACTGATGACCGAAGTCAGCTTGCAGGTGCCTGGCCCACCACAAGGAGTCGCTAGAGCACGATGAGCCAAGTAAAGCCCCCCCGGCCAAGCCCTCCCCTAACCGGGACTACGCTAGGCCAATTGTGCACTGCTTCATGGGACTCCTGGTCACAATCCTGTCTCGGAGCTCTACGGACAATTCCCTCGACCTCATAGCTTGGTTTTTGCTCTGACATTCACTATCAACTGTGGGACCTTATATAGACAGGTGTGTGCCTTTCCAACTCATGTCCAATCAATTAAATATACCACAGGTGGACTCCAATCAGGTTGTAGAACCTCTCAAGGATGATCAACGGAAACAGGATGTACCTGAGCTCAATTTCAAGTCTCATAGCAAAGGTCTGAATACTTATGTAAATAAGGTATTTCTGTTTTTGCTTCTTCATTATGGGCAATTGTGTGTAGATTGATCAGGATTTTCTTTTAAATAAGGCTGTAACGTAAACAAAATGGGGAAAAAATTAAGGGTTCTGATTACTTTCTGAAGGCACTGTACTTTGATCTGATTACAGCATTGCATGTTAAAAGGCATGAACACTGTTGTGATGTCAATTAGTTTAATTGCCTAACATTGTACCCAAGTTGATCTACAGCACATGGTGGTGTGCTTGTCCCTGTGAAGATACAAAAGGTGATATGAATGACACATTTATCACATTAAATCAATGCATATGAACATTATCGTCGTTATACACATTAGTCTCCAGCTGACCTAATCAAATGCTCAGCATGAGATAAATCCAATATTCACAGTTGGTCCTCAATCTAATGGTTGGAACAACTTCTGAAATGTTTTTCCTCCAACCAGCCTCAGCCCATGTAGTAAATTATTACTAAATGCAAAATCATGTTGCTGTAAGTGTGAAATTACCTTGTGCATTACCATATGCAATATCTAGTACATTACTGTAGCAAATCATGGGGTTAGTCATGGAGAACAGTCAAATCATGCAGGTGCTTTGCACATGCTGAACCCCAACACACTACTGGCTACACCAAAATAGCGTGTTGGTGTTGGTAAAGTTACACTGTGCCAAGTGAAGAGATGTGGCCGCTACACTGATAGTGTTACTGGTTTGCTAATCATAATGAATAAAACAACCCTTTAAGTTAAATACTTACCCAGTATCCCTGCAGCTCTCTCCTCTCGCTCTCTCTTTCTCGTTGGTATTTGGTATTTTATTAGGATCCCTATTAGCTGTTGCAATAGCAGTGGCTACTCTTCCTGGGGTATGCACACAACATGAAACATGACATAATACAGAACCTTAACAGACAAGAACAGCTCAAGGACAGAACCTCTCTCTCGCGCTCTCTCTCTGGGTGAATGAGGAGTCTGAAAAACTCCTGTGTCAGCATCTCTGAAGAAGAAACAACAACATTCTGTTTTTTTAACGCCATGCAGGATAGAGCAGAGAGGCAAAGGAAGTGTAGATGCTGTTTGTCAGACTTCCTGGTTTGGAAGCAGACTGATCAATATGCATAGTTGTAGGGTCCTGTAGCACAGCGGGTAGCCAGGCCTACACCCCATATTAGTTATAGGTGCTCCTTGTACATAATTTGATCCCATATAGTACATGACATGCTAACAAAGCCATAATACCAGCCTGGGCCAAAAATAGCCAATCATTTGTTTGTTCCCAAACCACACGTGTCACGTGCAATAGGCCTAATCATTAAATTCACGTGGAGGATGTGGAAAAGTGGAGCAGCTGAACAGCCGTAAAATGTGTCCTTAGAAAGCATCTCCAGGTCAGGAATCTGACTTCCCTAGGGTTGCATGGGTAATTTATGGTCCACAACAGTAAATGTCGAACACGTCCGTATTTCAATAGGCGAGGAGAGCGGTGATAAATTGCTTACTGTTGCCTCACCTCCCACAGTTTGAGACATATTTCACCCTTACATGAAACACTATCTGAGGCTCTCATCAACAGCTTAAATCCATGTTCAGTTCACCCTGATTTACTAATGAAACAACATGGAGAAGGGCCATGGTAACCAATAACACAGTGAATCCATTGTTGTTGTTTCCATCTCTGAACATTGTAGAAAATCAGAGGTATTTGGCACAGTGATATCACAGTTTTTTTCCTCCATTTGTCATTTGCTGTTTTAGAGATTAGGATGATCTCTTTTGAGAGTATTAGCTACCTTTATAGATTTTCGCTTTAAGAAAATGGCTTTCAAAGGTAATATAATTATTTAAGTCTGGTCCCCAGAAATGGTGTGTTGTCTGTAATTTAAATGAGACTATTGAGTCTATTTTATCTACATTCTTTGTAATGGTCTCACATTTCTAGAATATTATGTGTGTTGAAACTGTCACAGAGTCACAATGATAGCCTATGAACTTGGGATCATTCACAATGTTTCAGAGAAACATAGTTTCTGGGAAAACCAGAACAAAAATGATGCGTAATTGCGTCAGATACTAGATAAAGCTCTCAGACAAGATGTAAAGAGAAAGATACTAATGCGACTTGCAAAGTCTCCACCAGTGGAGGCTCCTCAGAGGAGAAAGGGGAGGACGATCCTCCTCAGTGAATAAAAAAAAATAATTGTGAAACATTTAAAAAGTTATCATTTTTTGAAAAAAACTACTAAATATAATGACGTCACTAAAAAATTGATTACAACATTATTTTGCAATGAAGGTCGACAGTAGGCTCAACAGCACTCTGTAGGGCAGCACCATTGTGTAGCCGGAGGACAGCTAGCTTCCATCCTCCTCTGAGTACATTGACTTCAAAACAAAACCTAGGAGGCTCGTGATTCTCACCCCCCTCCATAGATTTACACAGTAATTATGACAACTTCCAGAGGACATCCTCCTACCTATCAGAACTCTTGCAGCATGAATTTACATGTCCACCCAATCAAAGGATTAGAGAATGAATCTATACTGTTAAAGTTCATATTAGCAAATCAGTCAATTTAAATAAATTCAATAGGCCCTAATCTATGGATTTCACATGACTGGGCAGGGGCCTGGGAGGGCATAGGCCCATCCACTGGGAGCCAGGACCTAGCCAATCAGAATGTGTTTGTCCCCACAAAAGGGCTTTATTACTGACAGAAATACTTTTGAGTTCCATCAGTTGCCCGGGTGGCTGGTCTCAGATGATCCTGCAGGTGAAGAAGCCAGATGTGGAGGTCCTAGGCTGGCATGGTTACATGTGGTCTGCGGTTGTGTGGCCGGTTGGACGTACAGCCAAATTCTCTTAAACGGTGTTGGAGGTGGCTTATGGTAGAGAAATGAACATTATATTCTCTGGCAACAGCTCTGGAGGACATTCCTGCAGTCATCATTCCAATTGCACGCTCCCTCAAAACCTGAGACATCTGTGGCATTGTGTTGTGTGACAAAACTGCACATTTTACAGTGGCCTTTAATTGTCCCCAGCGAAAGGTGTAATGATCATGCTGTTTAATCAGCTTCTTGATATGCCACACCAGTCAGCTATATGGATTGTCTAGGCAAAGGATACATGCTCACTGTAATGAAATTTGTGCACAACATTTGAGAGAAATAAGCTTTTTGTGGTGAGTAGTTGACTCAAAGAGAGAGAAAGACAATAGTTTAATAGTTTTGAACAAATTGTTGTCTTCAAAAATTAAGGAAGAGAGAGAGAGAGAGCCTACTCAAACACCCGGACCTGCCTTGTTGATAGTGCTGTTAAGAAGGTAGAGCAGCACTTTATTATGGACATACTTCTCCCCATCTAGCTATTGTTGTGTCAATATGTTTTGACCATGACAGTTTACAATCCAGGGTTACTCCAAGCAGTTTAGACACCTCAACTTGCTCAATTTCCACATTATTTATTACAAGATTTAGTTGAGGTTCAGGGTTTAGTGAGTGATTTGTCCCAAATGCTATGCTTTTAGTTTTATAAATATTTAGGACTAACTTATTCCTTGCCACCCACTATGAAACTAACTGAAACTCTTTGTTAAGTGGTTAGTGGCTAGAGCATTGGGCCAGTAACCGAAAGGATGCTGGCTCGAATCAACGAGCTGATAAGGTCGTTCTGCTCCTGAACAAGCCAGTTAACCCACCGTTCCCCGGTAGGCCGTCAATGTAAATAGGAATTGGTTCTTAACTGACTTTCCTAGTAAAATTAAAAGTGTTGCAGTAATTTCAGTCGCTGTAGTAGCTGGCATGTATTGTGTTGAGTCATCTGCATACATAGACACTGGCTTTACTCATGTTGTTAGTAAAGATAGAATGTTTCAATGGCTGTCACCTTGATCACTCAAATGTCTCTTGACCTGTGTACACCAACTTTGTAAACGTTCATTCATAGGCTAGGTTGTAGCAACCTCATGATGGTTATAGGGTAAATGTTTGTATCATGTAGTAGCCTAAACCTATCAATGTTACATTGAACTGGGTGAATGGAATATGAATGAGATTCATCCAATATACTGTAATGGAAATAAGGCCATGCTCATAGACACAAATATTACCCTCCCTCATCTTAAACGCACTGACCATTTACATTTTACATTTAAGTCATTTAGCAGACGCTCTTATCCAGAGCGACTTACAAATTGGTGAATTCACCTTCTGACATCCAGTGGAACAGCCACTTTAAAATAGTGCATCTAAATCATTAAGGGGGGGTGAGAAGGATTACTTATCCTATCCTAGGTATTCCTTGAAGAGGTGGGGTTTCAGGTGTCTCCGGGAGGTGGTGATTGACTCCGCTGTCCTGGCGTCGTGAGGGAGTTTGTTCCACCATTGGGGGCCAGAGCAGCGAACAGTTTTGACTGGGCTGAGCGGGAACTGTACTTCCTCAATGGTAGGGAGGCGAGCAGGCCAGAGGTGGATGAACGCAGTGCCCTTGCTTGGGTGTAGGGCCTGATCAGAGCCTGGAGGTACTGCGGTGCCGTTCCCCTCACAGCTCCGTAGGCAAGCACCATGGTCTTGTAGTGGATGCGAGCTTCAACTGGAAGCCAGTGGAGAGAGCGGAGGAGCGGGGTGACGTGAGAGAACTTGGGAAGGTTGAACACCAGACGGGCTGCGGCGTTCTGGATGAGTTGTAGGGGTTTAATGGCACAGGCAGGGAGCCCAGCCAACAGCGAGTTGCAGTAATCCAGACGGGAGATGACAAGTGCCTGGATTAGGACCTGCGCCGCTTCCTGTGTGAGGCAGGGTCGTACTCTGCGGATGTTGTAGAGCATGAACCTACAGGAACGGGCCACCGCCATGATGTTGGTTGAGAACGACAGGGTGTTGTCCAGGATCACGCCAAGGTTCTTAGCGCTCTGGGAGGAGGACACAATGGAGTTGTCAACCGTGATGGCGAGATCATGGAACAGGCAGTCCTTCCCCGGGAGGAAGAGCAGCTCCGTCTTGCCGAGGTTCAGCTTGAGGTGGTGATCCGTCATCCACACTGATATGTCTGCCAGACATGCAGAGATGCGATTCGCCACCTGGTCATCAGAAGGGGGAAAGGAGAAGATTAATTGTGTGTCGTCTGCATAGCAATGATAGGAGAGACCATGTGAGGTTATGACAGAGCCAAGTGACTTGGTGTATAGCGAGAATAGGAGAGGGCCTAGAACAGAGCCCTGGGGGACACCAGTGGTGAGAGCTCGTGGCGAGGAAACAGATTCTCGCCACGCCACCTGGTAGGAGCGACCTGTCAGGTAGGACGCAATCCAAGCGTGGGCCGCGCCGGAGATGCCCAACTCGGAGAGGGTGGAGAGGAGGATCTGATGGTTCACAGTATCGAAGGCAGCCGATAGGTCTAGAAGGATGAGAGCAGAGGAGAGAGAGTTAGCTTTAGCAGTGCAGAGCGCCTCCGTGATACAGAGAAGAGCAGTCTCAGTTGAATGACTAGTCTTGAAACCTGACTGATTTGGATCAAGAAGGTCATTCTGAGAGAGATAGCGGGAGAGCTGGCCAAGGACGGCACGTTCAAGAGTTTTGGAGAGAAAAGAAAGAAGGGATACTGGTCTGTAGTTGTTGACATCGGAGGGATCGAGTGTAGGTTTTTTCAGAAGGGGTGCAACTCTCGCTCTCTTGAAGAGGGAAGGGACGTAGCCAGCGGTCAGGGATGAGTTGATGAGGGAGGTGAGGTAAGGGAGAAGGTCTCCGGAAATGGTCTGGAGAAGAGAGGAGGGGATAGGGTCAAGCGGGCAGGTTGTTGGGCGGCCGGCCGTCACAAGAAGCGAGATTTCATCTGGAGAGAGAGGGGAGAAAGAGGTCAGAGCACAGGGTAGGGCAGTGTGAGCAGAACCAGCGGTGTCGTTTGACTTAGCAAACGAGGATCGGATGTCGTCGACCTTCTTTTCAAAATGGTTGACGAAGTCATCTGCAGAGAGGGAGGAGGGGGGGAGGAGGATTCAGGAGGGAGGAGAAGGTGGCAAAGAGCTTCCTAGGGTTAGAGGCAGATGCTTGGAATTTAGAGTGGTAGAAAGTGGCTTTAGCAGCAGAGACAGAGGAGGAAAATGTAGAGAGGAGGGAGTGAAAGGATGCCAGGTCCGCAGGGAGGCGAGTTTTCCTCCATTTCCGCTCGGCTGCCCGGAGCTCTGTTCTGTGAGCTCGCAATGAGTCATCGAGCCATGGAGCGGGAGGGGAGGACCGAGCCGGCCTGGAGGATAGGGGACATAGAGAGTCAAAGGATGCAGAAAGGGAAGAGAGGAGGGTTGAGGAGGCAGAATCAGGAGATAGGTTGGAGAAGGTATGAGCAGAGGGAAGAGATGATAGGATGGAAGAGGAGAGAGTAGCGGGGGAGAGAGAGCGAAGGTTGGGACGGCGCGATACCATCCGAGTAGGGGCAGTGTGGGAAGTGTTGGATGAGAGCGAGAGGGAAAAGGATACAAGGTAGTGGTCGGAGACTTGGAGGGGAGTTGCAATGAGGTTAGTGGAAGAACAGCATCTAGTAAAGATGAGGTCGAGCGTATTGCCTGCCTTGTGAGTAGGGGGAAGGTGAGAGGGTGAGGTCAAAAGAGGAGAGGAGTGGAAAGAAGGAGGCAGAGAGGAATGAGTCAAAGGTAGACGTGGGGAGGTTAAAGTCGCCCAGGACTGTGAGAGGTGAGCCGTCCTCAGGAAAGGAGCTTATCAAGGCATCAAGCTCATTGATGAACTCTCCGAGGGAACCTGGAGGGCGATAAATGATAAGGATGTTAAGCTTGAAAGGGCTGGTAACTGTGACAGCATGGAATTCAAAGGAGGCGATAGACAGATGGGTAAGGGGAGAGAGAGAGAATGACCACTTGGGAGAGATGAGGATCCCGGTGCCAACACCCCGCTGACCAGAAGCTCTCGGGGTGTGCGAGAACACGTGGGCGGACGAAGAGAGAGCAGTAGGAGTAGCAGTGTTATCTGTGGTGATCCATGTTTCCGTCAGTGCCAAGAAGTCGAGGGACTGGAGGGAGGCATAGGCTGAGATGAACTCTGCCTTGTTGGCCGCAGATCGGCAGTTCCAGAGGCTACCGGAGACCTGGAACTCCACGTGGGTCGTGCGCGCTGGGACCACCAGATTAGGGTGGCCGCGGCCACGCGGTGTGGAGCGTTTGTATGGTCTGTGCAGAGAGGAGAGAACAGGGATAGATAGACACATAGTTGACAGGCTACAGAGGAGGCTACGCTAATGCAAAGGAGATTGGAATGACAAGTGGACTACACGTCTCGAATGTTCAGAAAGTTAAGCTTACGTAGCAAGAATCTTATTGACTAAAATGATTGAAATGATACAGTACTGCTGGAGTAGGCTAGCTGGTAGTGGCTGCGATGTTGACACTACACTAATCAAGTCGTTCCGTCGAGTGTAATAGTTTCTACAGTGCTGCTATTCGGGGCTAGCTGGCTAGCTAGCAGGTTAATTGCGTTACGTTACCTTAAAAGAACGACAATAGCTGGCTAGCTAACCTAGAAAATCGCTCTAGGCTACACAATTGTCTTAGATACAAAGACGGCTATGTAGCTAGCTAGCTACGATCAAACAAATCAAACCGTTGTACTGTAATAGTTTCTACAGTGCTGCTATTCGGGGCTAGCTGGCTAGCTACGTTAAAAGAACGACAATAGCTGGCCAGCTAACCTAGAAAATCGCTCTAGACTACACAATTGTCTTAGATACAAAGACGGCTATGTAGCTGGCTAGCTACGATCAAACAAATCAAACCGTTGTACTGTAATGAAGTGAAATGAAAATGTGATACTACCTGTGGAGCGACGCGGAATGTTGACCGGGTAGTTGAAGTTCAATTCGGTAGAGGTTGGCTAGCTGTTGGCTAGCTGGCTAGCAGCATCTCCTACGTTAAGGACGACAAGTAGCTGGCTAGCTAACCTCGGTAAATTAAGATAATCACTCTAAGTCTACACACTCTAAACTACACAATTATCTTGGATACGAAGACAACTATGTAGCTAGCTGACACTACGCTAATCGAGTCGTTCAGTTGAGTGTAATAGTTTCTACAGTGCTGGTGGACAGTGGAAGTTAGCTAGCTGCTTAGCTAGCTGCTGGGCAGATACGTTAGGACGACGAAATACGATAATTATGCAATTATCTTTGATACAAAGACGGCTATGTAGCTAGCTAAGAAGAAATTGCTTAGATTAGACAAATCAAACCGTTGTACTATAATGAAATGTAATGAAAAGTTATACTACCTGCGGACCGAAGTGTAGATGCGACCGCTCGCTCCAACCCGCGACCGCTCGCTCCAACCCGCACCACCTCCTAAACGGGAACTTTCTCCAAGTTTCAGGAAAGTCTATGGGCCAAATGTCCCCTGCCCTTCCAAAATTCAAAAGATTTGAGCACCTATGAAATTGTGATTTGTCCAAATGATAAATTAAAATAAAATCTGCATACCAGAGCTAACATCCTTGTTAGTCATCACATTCCACAGTCCGTTGACAGATGCTACTACCATTTATGTTATGTACGTATGTCCAGAGAGATCAATAGTGTCACAGTGTCAAGGAGGTGCAACTGCTGCTCGCAATGGTTGTTATTTAGTAATTCTAAGACAGTCACACTGCTTAATCATATGGAAGCCCTGTGCAACCCCAGCATGACTAGAACAGTAGTGTTGTTGTCATTGTTATTGGCATGAATCTTCTGGTAGATTGCTGTAGTAATTATAACTGAAAGGCTTCGGTCCCACTGATGTCACCCTGCATTTATATCCTCTTACCTGCCACAACAGATTTTCTTTAAAGTAGATCTTTATTTTTCTTATTTGTAACTTCTGATAATAATCTCATAATTAATAACATGGTATTAAGAACACACTCTTAGTTTGACTGGCTATTTTAGTTTTTTGCTTTCTTGCATTATTTGGATAAATGTCCAAAACAATGAGCTAAATGGATAACTTTTACACAATGTTTGGCTATTATTTACACCGATGAGTGCTGGACTGTGTCCTCTTGTTTTGAGGAATTTCAAATAACAGTGAAGGTCTACCTACCCATGTCTATCTATGTCTACTTATGTCTACCTATGTCTATCTATGTCTACCTATGTCTACTTATGTCTACCTACGTATGTCTACCTATGTCTACCTATGTCTACTTATGTCTACCTATGTCTACCTATGTATAATTATGTCTACCTATGTTTACCTTTGTCTGCTTATGTCTACCTATGTTTACCTACACTCGCATTAACATCTGCTAACCAAATTTGATTTGTCACGTACACATGGTTAGCAGATGTTGATGCGAGTGTAGCGAAATGCTTGTGCTTCTAGTTCCGACAATGCAGTAATAACCAACAAGTAATCTAACCTAACAATTCCACAACTACTACCTTATACACACAAGTGTAGAGGGATAAAAGAATATGTACATAAAGATATATGAATGAGTGATGGTTCAGAACGGCATAGGCAAGATGCAGTAGATGGTATAGAGTACAGTATACACATATGAGATGAGTAATGTAGGGTATATAAACATAAAGTGGCATAGGTTAAAGTGGCTAGTGATACATGTATTACATAGAGATGGCAAGATGCAGTAGATGCAGCAAGATGCAGCAGTTTAAATGAGTACATTATATACAGTGGGGCAAAAAAGTATTTAGTCAGCCACCAATTGTGCAAGTTCTCCCACATAAAAAGATGAGAGGCCTGTAATTTTCATCATAGGTACACTTCAACTATGACAGACAAAATGAGAGAGAAAAAATCCAGAAAATCACATTGTAGGATTTTTTTATGAATTTATTAGCAAATTATGGTGGAAAATAGAAGTTTGTGAGTGCTTTTGGTGACGACTAATTTCTTCAGTCTCCTGAGGTTGAAGAGGCACTGCTGCGCCTTCTTCACATCTGTGTGGGTGGACCAATTCTCCACTACTGTCCCGTTGATGAGGATAGCGGGGTGCTCCCTCTGCTGTTTCCTCAAGTCCACAATCATCTCCTTTGTTTTGTTGACGTTGAGTGTGAGGTTATTTTCCTGACACCACACTCCGAAGGCCCTCACCTTCTCCCTGTAGGCCGTCTCGTCCTTGTTGGTAATCAAGCCTACCACTGTAGTGTCGTCCTCAAACTTGATGATTGAGTTGGAGGCGTGCATGGCCACGCAGTCGTGTGTGAACAGGGAGTACAGGATAGGGCTCAGAACGCACCCTTGTGGGGCCCCAGTGTTGAGGATCAGCGGGGTGGAGATGTTATCTACCCTCACCACCTGGGGGCTGCCCGTCAGGAAGTCCAGTAACCTGTTGCACAGGGCGGGTCCGAGACAAAGGGTCTCGAGCTTGATGACGAGTTTGGAGGGTACTATGGTGTTAAATGCTGAGCTGTAGTCGATGAACAGCATTCTCACGTAGGTATTCCTCTAGTCCAAATGGGTTAGGGCCGTGTGCAGTGTGGTTGCGATTGCATCGTCTGTGGACGTATTGGGGCGGTAATCAAATTGGAGTGGGTCTAGGGTGTCAGGTAGGGTGGAGGTGATATGGTTCTTGACTAGTCTTCCAAAGCACTTCATGATGACGGAAGTGAGTGCTATGGGGCGGTAGTTGTTTAGCTCAGTTACCTTAGCTTTCTTGGGAACAGGAACAATGGTGGCCCTCTTGAAGCATGTCGGAACAGCAGACTGGTATAAGGATTTATTGAATATGTCCGCAAACACACCAGCCAGCTGGTCTGCGCATGCTCTGAGGACGCGGCTGGGGATGCCGTCTGGGCCTGCAGCCTTGCGAGGGTTAACACGTTTAAATGTTTTACTCACGTCGGCTGCAGTGAAGGAGAGCACGCAGGTTTTGGTAGCGGGCCGTGTCAGCTTTGTCCTCAAAGCGAACAAAAAAAGTGATTTAGTCTGTCTGGGAGCAAGACATCTTGCGTCTTCTTATGTCTACTTATGCATACCTATGTCTACCTATCTCTACCTATGTCTCATATGTCTACCTATGGCTACCAGTTAAATGTTTGGACACACCTACTCATTCAAAGGTTTTTTATTTATTTTTACTATTTTATAGTGAAGACCTCAAAACTATGAAATAACACATGTACTAACCATGTAGTAACCAAAAAAGTGTTAAGCAAATCAAAATATATTTGAGATTTGAGATTCTTCAAAGTAGCCACCCTTTGCCTTGATGACAGCTTTGCGCGCTCTTGGCATTCTCTCAACCAGCTTCACCTGGAATGCTTTTCCAACCGTCTTGAAGGAGTTCCCACATATGCTGAGCACTTGTTGGCTGCTTTTCCTTCACTCTGCAGTCCAAGTCATCCCAAACCATCTCAATTGGGTTGAGGAAGCCAATTGATTGTGGAAACCAGGTCATTTGATGCAGCACTCCATCACTCTCATTTTAGGTTAAATAGCCTTTGCACAGCCTGGATGTGTGTTGGGTTTTTGTCCTGTTGAAAAACAAATGATAGTTCCACTAAGCGCAAACCAGATGGGATGGCGTATTTCTGCAGAATGCTGTGGTAGCCAGGCTGGTTAAGTGTGCCTTGAATTGAAATTCAAAATAAATCACTGACAGTGTCTCCAGCAAAACACACACTCCGGTTACTTCCTTTGCAAACTTCCCATGAACTCTAGAAGTCGCAGAGACAGTACAGTCCACATCTTTATACACACCACCTCATACAGTACACAGCCCTTAAAACATACCAGCCATTCCTTATTGTAAAGTCACTTACAATGCAGAAAGGAGATAGCACCTCTAAGTCGAATGGGTAAAAATTTATACAGAAAACATCAATCAACACTTTAACTTATCATTTATATTGCTCACTGGAGTCATAAGTTAGCATCATTTTTGACTGAGGAGGACAGTGCATTCAGTCAGCTGGAACTACCTGTAATGAGATAATTGAGAGAAATGATGGTAAAGCAGAGCAGGATGCCAGGCAGTCACAGCCAATTTAACCAGGATTTAACTAGCACCCAGGCTGCATTCCCTGGGTTTCTCCCCCTCTCTATCCTACACCACTCCCCTACTCTCTATTCTGTCCTTTTCATTTCTACACTTTGAGTGTGTAGTGTTGTACCCACTACACCTCTTATCTCCCTCTTTTTCTAACACGAATCCCCTCAAACTATTGACTCTATTTTCTCTCTCTCTCTCTCTCTCTCTCTCACACATGCTTTACTTGATCTGTGTTTGGACTCATTCCCTATTTCCAACCTCACATATCGACTTATATAACACAAGGCAAGTCATGTTCTATCTAGACTTTTTTCTACTGTATGCCTATTGCTAAATTAGTACAATGTTGCCCTGTGCCTTCAAATTCCTTTTCAAAAGTCAATTTGGAGAAAATGGAACTTTGGTCCTCTGGGAGGTTTAGAGAACGCATGACTGAGTGAAAGTGATGATCTGGATTTTGTAACTGTCATATGGCATGAGATTGGTATGCTTCCACATCTTTTCAATGACAGACACTTCTGTTTAACCCATTGAGATTCACAGCACTGACTCATCAATAATGTAGGTCAGTTGTGTATAGGACCATTCTTAGTAGCAGCACAACAAAAGTGCAATGCCAAGCTGTTGAAGATATCTTAGGACATTTCTTCTATGGTTTTTGTCACAGTAATGTTCCATCCATGTCATCATTTATGTGATGCATGATGATCAACCTTAGCTCCTTAAGTGCAAAGAGGCCTTAAGTATTTAATTGCAGTACAGTATTGCATTTCTCCAAAAACAGTCTCGCTATCCATCACACAAGCTCCAAGGTAGAAATGATTTATTATCGCTCTAGAAATTACACTACATGATCAAAGGTATATGGACATCTGCTCGTCGAACATCTCATTCCAAAATCATGGGCATTAATATGGAGTTGGGACCCCTTTGCTGCTATAACAGCCTGCTATAACAGCCTCCAATCTTTTGGGCACATGAATGTACACTACCGTTCAAAAGTTTTGGGTCACTTTGAAATGTCCACTGTTTTTGAAAGAAAAGCAAATGTTTTGTCCATTAAAATAACATCAAATTGATCAGAAATACAGTGTAGACAGTGTTAATGTTGTGAATGACTATTGTAGCTGGAAACGGCTGTTTTTTAATGGAATATCTACATAGATGTACAGAGGCCCATTATCAGCAACCATCACTGTTCCAATGGCACGTTGTGTTAGCTAATCCAAGATTATCATTCTAAAAGGCTAATTGATCATCAGAAAACTCTTTTGCATTTATGTTAGCACTGCTGAAAACTGTTGTGCTGATTTAAGGAGCAATAATACTGGCCTTCTTTAGACTAGTTGAGTATCTTGAGTATCAGCATTTGTGGGTTCGATTACAGGCTCAAAATGCCCAGAAACAAATAACTTTCTTTTGAAACTCGTCAGTCTATTCTTGTTCTGAGTAATGAAGGCTATTTCATGTGAGAAATTGCCAAGAAACTGAAGATCTCATACAACGCTGTCTACTACTCCCTTCACAGAACAGTGCAAACTGGCCATAACCAGAATAGAACGAGGAGTGGGAGGCCCCAGTGCACAACTGAGCAAGAGGACAAGTACATTAGAGTGTCTAGTTTGAGAAGCAGATGCCTCACAAGTCCTCAACTGGCAAATTCACTAAATAGTACCCGCAAAACACCAGTCTCAACGTCAACAGTGAAGAGGTGACTCCGGGATGCTGGCCTTCTAGGCAGAGTTGCAAAGAAAAAGCCATATCTCAGACTGGCCAATAAAAATAAAAGATTAAGATGGGTAAAAGAACACATTGGACTGAGGAAGATTGGAAAAAACAGTTATGGGCAGACAAATCTAAGTTTTAGGTGTACGTATCACAAAAGAAGAACATTTGAAAAGATCCTGGAGGAGTGCTTGACGCCATCTGTCAAAAATGGTGGAAGCAATGTGATGGTCTGGGGGTGCTTTGATGGTGGTAAAGTGGGAGATTTGTACAGGGTTAGAGGGATCTTGAAGAAGGAAGGCTATCACTCAATTTTGCAACGCCATGCCATACCCTGTGGACGGTGCTTAATTGGAGCCAATTTCCTCCTACAACAGGACAATGACGCAAAGCATAGCTCCAAACAATGCATGAACTATTTAGGGAAGAAGCAATCAGCTGGTATCCTGTCTATAATGGAGTGGCCAGCACAGTCACTGGATCTCAACCCTATTGGGCTGTTGTGGGAGCAGCTTGACCGTATGGTAGAAGTGCCCATCAAGCCAATCCAACATGTGTGAGGTGCTTCAGGAAGCATGGAGTGAAATCTCTTCAGATTACCTCAACAAATTGACAACTAGAATGCCAAAGGTCTGCAAGGCTGTAATTGCTGCAAATTAAGGATTCTTTGACGAAAGAAAAGTTTGAAGGACACAATTATTATTTCAATTAAAAATCATTATTTATAACCTTGTCAACGTCTGGACTATATTTTCTATTCATTTTGCAACTCATGTTTTCATGGAAAACAAGGACATTTCTGAGTGACCCCAAACTTTTGATTGGTAGAGTATATCATTAATTTAAAAGACCAAAAATGGATGTAGCAACCAAGGATTTTACCCACTATGCAAAAACTGGTTGAATCAAATCAAATCTTAATTCAAATCAAATCAAATCTTAATTCAAATCAAATCTAAATGTATTAGTCACATGCGCCGAGTACAACAGCCTTACAGTGAAATGCTTACCTATGAGCCGCTAACCAAAAAATACAGATAAGAATAAGAAATAAAAGTAACAAGTAATTAAAGAGCAGCAGTAAAATAACAATAGCGAGACTCTATACAGAGGGGTACCGGTACAGAGTCAATGTGCGGGGCCACTGGTTAGTTGAGGTAATATGTACATGTAGGTGGAGTTATTAAAGTGATTATACATAGATGATAACAGAGAGTAGCAGCGGTGTAAGGGGGTAATGCAAAAAAGTCTGGGTAGCCATTTGATTAGATGTTCAGGAGTCTTATGGCTTGGGGGTAGAAGCTGTTTAGAAGCCTCTTGGACCTAGACTTAGCGCTCTGGTACCGCTAGCCGTGCGGTGGCAGAGATAACAGTCAATGACTAGGGTGGCTTGAGTCTTTGACAATTTTTAGGGCCTTCCTCTGACACCGCCTGGTATAGAGGTCCTGGATGGCAGGAAGATTGGCCCCAGTGACGTACTGGGTCGTTTGCACTACCCGCTGTAGTGCCTTGCGGTCGGAGGCCGAGCAGTTGCCATACCAGGCAGTGATGCATCCAGTCAGGATGTTCTCGATGGTGCAGCTATAGAACCTTTGAGGATTTGTGGACCCATGCCAAATCTTTTCAGTCTCCTGAGGGGGAACAGGTTTTGCCATGCCCTCTTCATGACTGTCTTGGTGTGCTTGGACCTTGATAGTTTGTTGGTGATTGTAACGGTCTTCTTCCTCCTCTGACGAGGAGTAGTAGGAAGGATCGGAGGACCAATGCGCAGTGTGGTAAGTGTTCATGATACTTTTAATAGAACACAGAAAAATACAAAATAACAACGTGAAATAACAAAAACCGAAACAGACACAGGAACACAGACACAGAAAATAATCACCCACAAATCAAGGGTGAAAACAGGCTGCCTAAGTATGGTTCTCAGTCAGGGACAACGATTGACAGCTGCCTCTGATTGAGAACCATACCAGGCCAAACACAGAAATACCAACTCATAGAAAAACAAACAGACAACCCACCCAACTCACACCCTGACCATACTAAAACAAAGACATAACAAAAGAACTAAGGTCAGAACGTGACTGTGATGTGGACACCAAGGAACTTGAAGCTCTCAACCTGCTCCACTGCAGCCCTGTGGATGAGAATGGAGGTGTGCTCTGTCCTCCTTTTCCCTAGCCCACAATCATCTCCTTTGTCTTGATCAAGTTGAGGGAGAGTTTGTTGTCCTGGCACCACACGGCCAGGTCTCTGACCTCCTCCCTATAGGCTGTCTCGTTGTTGTCTGTGATCAGGACTACCATTGTTGTGTCATCTGCAAACTCAATGATGGTGTTTGAGTCGTGCCTGGCCGTGCAGTCACGAGTGAACAGAGAGTACAGGAGGGGACTGATCACACACCCTTGAGTGTCCCCTAAGTTGAGGATCAGCGTGGCAGATGTGTTGTTACCTACCCTTACCACCTGGGCGCGGCCCGTCAGGAAGTGCAGGATCCAGTTGCAGGGGAAGTGTTGAGTCCCAGGGTCCTTAGCTTATTGATGAGCTTTGAGGGCACTATTGTGTTGAACGTTGAGCTGTAGTCAATGAATAGCATTCTCACATAGGTGTTCCCTTTGTCCAGGTGGGAACGGGCAGTGTGGAGTGTAATAGCGATTGCGTCATCTGTGGATCTGTTGGGGCGTTATGCAAATTGGAGTGGGTCTAGGGTTACTGTGATAATGGTGTGATGTGAGCCATTACGAGCCTTTCATAGCACTTCATGGCTACAGACGTGAGTGCTACAGTTCAGTAGTAATTTAGGCAGGTTACCTTAGTGGTCTTGGGCACAGGCACTATGGTGGTCTGTTTAGAACATGTTGGTATTACTGACTCGGACAGGGAGAGGTTGAAAATGTCAGTGAAGACACTTGCCAGTTGGTCAATGCATGCTCGCAGTATATACGTCGTGGCAATCCATCTGGCCCTGCGGCCTTGTGAATGTTGACCTGTTTAAAGGTCTTACTCACATCAGTTACAGAGAGCGTGATCACACAGTCTTCCGAAACAGCTGCTCACATGCATGTTTCAGTGTTATTTGCCTCGAAGCATAGAAGTAGTTTAGCTCGTCTGGTAGGCTCGTGTAACTGGGCAGCTCTCGGCTGTGCTTCCCTTTGTAGTCTGTAATGGTTTGCAAGCCTCCAACATCCGACTAGCGTCAGAGCCAGTGTAGTACGATTTGATCTTAGTCCTGTATTGACGCTTTGCCTGTTTGATGGTTCGTCGGAGGGCATAGCGGGATTTCTTCTAAGCTTCCGGGTTAGAGACCCGCTCCTTGAAAGCGGCAGCACTAGCCTTTAGCTCGGTGAGGATGTTGCCTGTAATCCATGGCTTCTGGTTGGGGTATGTATGTACAGGCACTGTGGGGGCGATGTCATCGATGCACTTATTGATGAAGCCAAAGGCTGATGTGGTGTACTCCTCAATGCCATACTTACGTGATTGGAGCATAACATATAAACTTCATGTCACAATATTGCTTCTCTGACAGGGTCATAATTTGAAATTGATTGCAGGTGAACATAGACAGACTAATGGGTGTTTTAGAATGTCCAAGGCTGTAATAGCATGAATGACAATGAAAGGGTAAATTATAAGAAAACTTATCAGCTCAGTAAATTGCTTTTATTGCATGTGATGAAGCCGATGACTGATGTGGTGTACTCCTCAATGACATCGGAGGAGTCCGGGAACATATTCCAGTCAATGCTAGCAAAACAGTCTTGTAGCTTATCAATTGTGTCATGGCATCTGTGTCGCGTACTGCTGCTCATTTTGTTCACCGGTTCCAGAGGTCAACGTCACTGGCACTGGCACTCTAGGCTGCATTGAATGGTGTCGTTACACGCACCTGGTTCTAATTCCTCACTGATTGTGTTTGTATAAATGTGCCCTTTGTTTCCCCATTATTATAAATAAATATTTACCTTTATTTAACTAGGCAAGTCAGTTAAGAACAAATTCTTATTTTCAATGATGGCCTATGAACAGTGGGTTAACTGCCTTGTTCAGGGGCAGAAGGCCAGATTTTTACCTCGTTAGCTCAGAGGATTTGATCTTGCAACCTTTTGGTTGCTAGTCCAATGCTCTAACCGCTAGACTACCTGCCGCACCATAGGGCTGTCCGTTGGTTGTGTGAGTACCTATGCGTTGTCTATTACGGTCTCGTCCCATGTCGTTCAACAAGGTTTACCCTCGCTTTTTTGTTTGAGCACATCCCAGTGTTTTGTATACATGTTTGTTTTAGGTGTATTAACAACCCAGTTTTGTAGATTTCATGTTGAATTCAGGTTAGTTGACAACTCAACCAAATGTATATCAAAGGTAGACATTGATCTGACGTCTGTGCCCAGTGGTTAACTGTAATGAGGCCTGTGTAATTAAGATCTGCTTCCTGAATGTTAGGAGGAGACACTCTGCCACATGCAATTTGGCTAATTTAATCTTTTTCCCGGTTGTTATTTTTGATCTAATGTGCCCTCTTCAGGATATTGCATCAATGTTGTGTCATATGCAGGTAGCTTGGAGGGAACCGAAAGGTTGCTGGATCCAATCCCCGAGCTGAAAAGGTAAAAATCTGTTATTCTGCCCCCGAGCAAGGCAATTAACCCACTGTTCCCCGGGTGCCGTGGATGTCGATTATGGCAGCCTTCTGCACCTCTCTGATTCAGAGGGGTTGCGTTAAATGCGGAAGACACATTTCAGTTGAATGCATTCAGTTGTACAATAGACTACGTATCCCCCTTTTTCATATGAAAGCACCATTTTGCTTCTGATCAGTTTAGAGAATCTTTTGACCATCATTATAATTAAAAAACAGAAGGTCATGCAGAAATGTCCAGATATGTGGGCCTCAGCCAAGTTCAAAGTCCATGTGAAATCTAAGCAAACAGCATGAGCACTATTTTTTCACAGACCTCAAAGCAGGCAGAACCTCACAAATGAGAGACATGCGTGGAGGGTGACTTATTGGATTGCAAAGAGAAGAAGTAAATTTCATAATATAATGAGGTCATTTCGAGTGAGCATTGAGAGGGCAGCTATACATTTGATCCAGAATTGAGTAGAATTGAGATCCAACTCCTTCAGGATGTTTATGGTTCAATTTCAGATTGCGCTGGAGCTTTAGATATGAAGCTGGTATGGATTGTTCTGCATTATTTCAACCAAGTGTTCAACCATACTGACTTGTTGATATTGATTGTTTTATAAACGTCATTTTAATGGACTGCCTGGTGGTTGAGTTTCCTCTCCTCTCTTTCTCTCTAGATACTTACTTACATGATTGGAACATAACATATAAACTTCTCTGACAGGGTCGTAATTTCAAATTGATTGCAAGTGAACATAGACAGACTAATGGGTGTTTTATAATGTCCAAGGCTGAAATAGCATGAATGACAATAAAGGTGAAAGGGTCAATTTTAAGAAAACTTGTCAGCTCAGTAAATTGCTTTTATTGCACGTGAAGGACAGTTCACAGGAGGACAGTTAAGTAAGATCAATGAAAGAAAAAATCTCTTTTAACTGGTGCTTCATGCTCTCTCTTTTTCTGAAATGATTTTCTGAATGGATAAAAGGACAAATTGCATCTATTATTACAGTGTTATGAGTCTTTGTGAAACCAGGACAAAATGCCACTCTGGCACTTCACAGTACCATTTGTCAGAAACAAGGAACAATATGTTTTTGAACAAGCTCAAGTAACACAATTACAACACTTGGACCTATTGAAGTGATTATTGACACTGCTGAATGCTTGATGAGTGACATTAGATTTTGTTTGATGATTAATCTAACGTTAGATTCCAGGTGTACAGTTGTCAGTGACTCAAGAGATTCTCCCTTGGGCTGTTTAAGCCACATTCACCTATTAAAAACAATACAAAGCAAGTAGTGGGGAACCTATAAGTAGGGCCTGACATTGTATTTTTATTTTCAGACAAACTGCATCTCTGCATGTTATCATTTCCTCTGTTAGCCAGGTCCTGGCTGCATGAAGAGTTGACTGTGTACATTTTTCATATAGCTTATGCTGTGATTGGCACAAAATAGTGTGGGGTAACAAAATGATCCCTCAAGTCCCCAAAGCCTGAAGGCTCGTCCATCAAGAAGTGTTCACTGAAGCCCAATCTGTGTGCGCAGTGCTGTGCCAAGCATAGCAAGGGCATTTCACATTACTGTTACCTTGGCCTTAAGATTTACACATGAGACATAACTGTGACCTCACAAGGGGGGAAGACCCCCAACACGGCCAGAACTTCTTGATGATTACAGTTTATGATGCACAAAGGCCATTTAAGCCATTTTGTGCACACGAGTGGTGCAGCAGTCTAAGGCACTGCATCTCAGTGCAAGAGGCGTCACTGTAGTCCATGGTTCAAATCCAAGGCTGCATCACATCCGGCCGTGATTGGGAGTCCCGTAGGGCGGCACACAATTTGCCAAGCGTCATCCAGGTTTGGCTGGGGTAGGCCGTCATTGTAAATAAGAATTTGTTCTTAACTGACTTGCCTAGAGATTAAATTAATGAAACGTTTTTAAAAAGTATAGTAACTTATAGCCCATAGGTGAGCCTGACTCATCAATAGGTATTGGAAGCTGTAGAAGAATCGAAGAAGAATGAATGAGCATCTGATTTATCTGCTGTGCTTTACTGAGCTGGATGAGGATGATGCTCATTAATATAAATTAGAATGTATAAGCGCAGCACTCGCTGCATCTATATTGCATTCCTCTAGTGGAATGTACTGTTTTGGACTGAGTGAGGGTTGATTTTCCCAGTGGGATTCATTTAATGCTAACTTTCTGTTTTGGGTTGTTTTCCCATGGTGTATATTTATTTTTTCTGCCACTGCAAAAACTCAGCTGATCAGTATGTTGTCTGGCACAGCGAGTGTTGCAGTAAAAATTCAGTGAGTTGATGAGCCGAGATGAAAGTTGTGTTCACTACTGACCATCAAAAAGCAGGATGGAATAGTGCTGTACTCTACTCTATGTCATTTTGTTTTAGGATGGAATTATAATTTGAAAGGTTTTAATTCCTTTCAAATGACTCACTGTAACCCCCAATGATTGCAGTGTACAGTAGCAGGAAGCCAAGTCAAGGGCGTGAGCAACCTTTCGATAGACATTTTGGCTATATTTTTCCTCATGAGTTTCTTCCCCATCCTATTCTAGTTGTCGCACCTTAGGGTACATTTATAAAGGAAGTTAAGGCTGAATTATTCATTTGCTGCTATGAATAGACAAGAACACTGCCATTGAAAAAGACAGCAGCAAACTATTTTAACTTCCTAAGTGGTCTTCTCGCTATCTCTCTCTGTCTCACCCTCTCTCACTGTCTTATTCTGTCCCTTGCTCCCTTAGAATCTCTCTCTGTTTCTCTCTTTATAAGTTTCCCCTTTCCTTTGATATTAAACAAAGACACTGAATATAGGTTTCAAACCTCTCTGATATTACTGTGGAGATTGATTCGGGTCGCATGCTGTCTGTTAGGGGAAAGAAGGGCTGGCTATGTAAAGTAGCATTGATTAGATGTGACTGACCAGTGATTACTTTAATCAGGCCTCTGATCCAGCTGTAGGTTATGCCCAGTTCAATCTGTCCCCTCACTGTACCACAGCTGTAGGTTACGCCCAGTTCAAACTGTCCCCTCACTGTACCACAGCTGTAGGTTATGCCCAGTTCAAACTGTCCCCTCACTGTACCACAGCTGTAGGTTATGTCCAGTTCAAACTGTCCCCTCACTGTACCACCAGCTGTAGGTTATGCCCAGTTCAATCTGTCCCCTCACTGTACCACAGCTGTAGGTTACGCCCAGTTCAATCTGTCCCCTCACTGTACCACAGCTGTAGGTTATGCCCAGTTCAATCTGTCCCCTCACTGTACCACAGCTGTAGGTTATGCCCAGTTCAATCTGTCCCCTCACTGTACCACCAGCTGTAAATTATGCCCAGTTCAATCTGTCCCCTCACTGTACCACAGCTGTAGGTTATGCCCAGTTCAATCTGACCCCTCTCTGTACCACAGCTGTAGGTTACACCCAGTTCAATCTGTCCCCTCACTGTACCACAGCTGTAGGTTACGCCCAGTTTAATCTGTCCCCTCTCTGTACCACAGCTGTAGGTTATGCCCAGTTTAATCTGGCCCCTCACTGTACCACAGCTGTAGGTTATGCCCAGTTCAATCTGACCCCTCACTGTACCACAGCTGTAGGTTATGCCCAGTTCAATCTGTCCCCTCTCTGTACCACAGCTGTAGGTTATGCCCAGTTCAATCTGTCCCCTCTCTGTACCACAGCTGTAAGTTATGCCCAGTTCAATCTGACCCCTCACTGTACCACAGCTGTAGGTTATGCCCAGTTCAATCTGTCCCCTCTCTGTACCACAGTTGTAGGTTACACCCAGTTCAATCTGTCCCCTCTCTGTACCACATTCTTTATTTGTTGTCCATTGGCTCCTCAGTACTCCAATATTATGACTGTCCTCCTTACCTCACTCCTTAAACAACCCGTCAGGACAAGACCGATAAAGAGGGATAGTAGTGTTCTCTCACAGCTTTGTATATACAATGTATCTGGACGTAGCAGGGTTTATCATTTGGGGAGGGTGTTTAGTTTACATTCCCCAACTGCTGTTTCTCTGGGCTTTTTATAGTACAGAGGACAACCTTGGTGTCACGCTGTCACTCTTCCTGACTGTCTGGCAGTTATAAATATCAGGTTCCATCTGAGGGATGAGCAATGAGTCTGAATGCTATTAAGTGTAAAGAACATGGAGGGTAAGGTCACCTTCATAAAGCTGGCCTCAGTAGACACACCAGACATGATCTGCCTAGCTAGGAGATATGGTGATAAAACATATGCATTCTTAATTTGACTTGATTTACCCTATGCTGTTGATTTTGAGCAGCTGTTGAAGTGAATTGGGTGATTCTTGATACATTTATGTTGTGCTTTCAGTATTTCAAAAACAGGAGGTGCATATTATGCAGTCCTAGTTATGACCTTGGACATTTTTCATGATCACCGAGCAGATCCTGTGTCCGAGCAGTCCAAACGAGAATCATATTTCTCAAGGGGACAAAGATCAAGAATGCTCATGATGCCATGATTCTAAAACAGCTTGTTTTACATAGTCATTTCCATCATTTAGGGTGGTTATTGGACAGCCCTGATAGAATAGGGCAGTTGGGTATGAAACGTGTATGACTGGTAACTTTGAAATGGAATCCACTTGAATGTAACACCTCCTTCCATGAGCCATTATGGTGGCCCTTGCGGACCCGTGGAGATAGTGTCTATTAGAGTACATTGTGGGCATTACATAAAAAACACAATGACTGAAGTATTTATGGTTTTATCTCTCCTGGGATTCATTGGGTATTGCATCTAGTCCCTCCCAGGAAATGAAAAGAGAAAGACGGAGGAAAAACTCAGAGAAGTAATGTCTGATGTTTGCTCGGTGTTCACTCACTAGTCTCAGCACTCGATTTTTACCTGACAGATCGATACAGATTGGTGGTTTTTACAGAGGACCCTGTCATGATTGACAGGACCTTTCCGATGAACCTGCTCCTCATCCACAACGGACTTGAGAGGAAACACAGGTTCCTCACAGTTAGTTTTGAGACTGGTGCAATGGAAGTGCATCAGATTCTCTCTGAAATGTAAAGGTTGATTTGACATAAGGTTGAAGGAACTTTACAACTCAGGACTTCAAAACTCAGAAAGCCTACAGCTATTGTCTAATTTTAACTCCAGAGAAGAGAGGACAAAAACAAGCATCTCACCTGCTTTTTTTACTATAATGCTTAAAATTGAAGGGAGATTGTTGTGACAAGTTGACGACTTTGAGGTTTTTCATAAATGTTCCTTTTCTAAACTCAGCGAGATGATGATTGTGATATGCATTTTGGAACTTGCTACCACACCATTGTCACCATTGGCCTGGTCATATTTCTAGCTAAACAACTCACAGCTAATTAACATTTACCTCATTCAGAGTGGCAGTCACAACAAATCATTGAAATATATCACATAAACTATGCAAACAGGGGAGGGGACATTTATGTACTTTTCTGACAGATCCCGGATGTGGGTTTAAAATAAATTCTAAGTACATAAAACACCTAAGGTCAAGTGAATAGCCATGTCTCTTCTTAGATCAGCTGAGTGTTTCAATGGCCACTGTAAAGGGGTTACTGATTAACTAAATACCTTGAGCTCTGTTTAGAATAATGTAATCGCGCTAGCACTGTCGCCGCTGTGCACACATCAAGAAAAACATATGCTGGCTGCTCATTGATATATGTCAGTTCCATGGTAATACAGATTTTATTTGTCAAGTGTGTTTCCCGGACTCGCTGGTGATGCTGGATTAAATGTGACTTCTACCTCTGTCCGCCCAGATGTTTAGCTTTAGCACTTTGATGTCAGTTGGGTAAGAAACAGAAGGTACAAGGGCAGTATTCATGAAGGTGAATGGGGACATTATTTGAAAGCACTGATGTCATTTAACCTAGTTAGGATAATGTGCTACATAGAAATTCCAGTATTTTCTAATAATTTAAATGCCCTCAGGTAAAAAGGCATCATTGTTATTTTTTTAAACTGCAATAATTGCTGAATTGTTTGCCCATTTAAACAAATACCTAGACGGATCTTTGAAGTGATCTGCGTACTAAAGAGTTCAGGAAGAAAGGAATGACGTTTTCCTGTGTATTTGGTTTCTCTGAGAGACCACTCGCCCTCGCTTTGTTTGCCACCCCAGCAGTTTGGTCCAAAGCAGGGGAAACTAACTGACTTGTTTTGACTCAGATGTTTTTATGTGCCTTTGGGATAGACCTGAGGAGAGAAGTATAACTTATTATCAGTGTCTTTAGAAATAATTTAAAGAAACAGTGTGTGTGGGTGGTGATGAATTAGAGGAACTATGATAGATAATGAAAATACAAAACACATGAAGTGTGCAATTATATATTTATTTATTTTCTCTACAAAATGATCACAATTAAATCTTGTGTTTATTGATTGATGTTATTCAAGCAGCAAAGTAGTGTTATTTTCCTAGGTAACCTTATTTTCTCTGAAGATATCCCAAATAACTGGAAGCAATCTGCTGCCTTGGTAATCTGATCAAAGATCCTGGAGGTTGAATCAATTTGCCACAACACCAATTTAACTCTTATCTTGCCGATTGTTGTGTTGAAACACTTCTGTCTTTGATTTGGTATGACGAGTTTCATCAAAGCTAAAGTCTAATTATAGGGACTCTGAGTAATTGTCGGCCTCATTACCAAAATGTTATTGTTTGTTGCTTATTTTAAGTTGCTGTGTTTATACCAATTACGACCTCCATGCAAGACTTGATATGCCATCATCATGCTTCGTGTCCTCCTGTTTGTGTGAGAAATTATTCGTCACACTTGATTCACTAAAATCTTGGAGCTTTCCACGCCCCTGTTGACATTGGAGCTAGATTAGAAGATATACAAAGGACTGTTGTTGCCCTCAGTACATCATAGTGTTGGTTCTTGGGCGTGTCCAATATCTGTACAAACACTTCACAAAACAAGCATTTGGAATAAATGAACCCAATACAAATACTGTGGAGTAGAGCTCATCTTAAACACTCATGTTTCACAGTCTGCGTGTCTACTAGGAGATCATATCAGTGTGGTCATGACGAATTGGTGCAAGGAACTTTCATTCCAGGCGGAGGTCACTCTGGGACATGGGTGGGGAAGCAGAGAATAATTGTATAATGGCTTTGGTCTTCCCGCCAGGGGATTTAGTGTTTCTCCCACACTCTCCAGACACTTATCAGTACATAATGTATGAGACAGAGATAAACACGGAGAAGTAAAAGATAAGTCATAATCAGATTTTTATTTTGGGAGGGGGTACCAAATGGCTACTGCTCTCGACTCCTTGGTGCTGCAGGGATTGCCAAACCGCCTGAGCATTTACAGTCTACCATGTTTACCTACTGATCTCGTCATTGAGTAATACACTCACTCTGAAGGCTGTTTAAAAAAGTTTAAGGGCCACCTTGATCGGTTGTGACGTCTGAAAACATTGACTCAAGAGGGGCTCTTAAGGAGAAAACGGTGCTGTTGATAAAGAGGGAAGCGGTTTAGGGCAGACTTCCAGAGAACCTTCAACCTGTGCCAGACTGCTGGGGGCATATAAGTCATTTATTTTACTAGAGTTGGAGACCAACTTTTACGCTTTTGGATCAACTACCGTGAAGGGAAAAATACACATTGGGTACAGTATGAGGGGTCTGGCGGGCAACTGGCTATGTGGTTGCGGTGTTGTAGCCTACAGAAATTCTGAAATGGTATTTAACCCTTAGAAAATTGTCACAGTGGTGAGTGTAACACATATGACACAGTGTTAAATGAATAAAGGGTGTTAAAAAGTTATGACTACAAGCTCAACCTGCGGGCTTCCTGGCTAAACTGTATGTTTTTATAGATGGCGTGAGAGCCACCTCATTTTACGTACATTACCTCTGACCAGACACTACATTACTATAAGCACCAAGATGAAAATACATAGATTTAACACTTACAGAACATGTCTCTGGGTTCTGGCCTGCTGTGTGGTTCTCCTCACACTATGTGGCTATGTATTAGGCTACTACTCATATTGTATATTAGCAGTACCACTGACCCAGTAGAGATGAAGACTTTTCCCTCTCATCATGGCGCCATGCTGTGACAACAGTCAAGAGGAGTCATTACTCTCCATCCTCGTAATGTCTTCATAGCAGGACCGTACGGTCTCTATTCCACCACTTATACTCCCCGCACGCCAAGGCACCAACAAACTCTTATTGTTCTGTACGCTAGTAATGAGAGTTGCTAACTGGAAAATGAGCTCAGGCCTTGTTCCTGATGCTAACTAACAAGACTCTCTACTGGCTATTCTCCTATCACTGTCGGGAACAGTGAAAGACAGAACACGCAACACTGTGTCTGGCAGCTCTGGCAGGGCAGCAATCGGTAAGGTTAATCTATCACTCGCCTGTCCCCATTGGCATTCAAGGCCCATTAGCTTGTGAGCACCCAATGAAACATACAGTTGTAAGTGATAAAACAACTTGCTGTGCTGTAGGACTGCTAGGCAATTGGATGTGTATAAATTGTAACGCTTTTGTTCGGGTTTCAACTGTAGGTTTGGAGAAAGGCATGAAATAGCATTTTGAAATAAGTCTTTACCCTGGGTGGTAATCTATAAGAAATGTTGTCTCACCCACAGACCTTTCTATTTGGCTTCTAATCCTTTGTTTTTAGTGATTTTGTAATGTATAGCCTCTTATGCTGTTTCCTTCAAAGCCTCTTAGCAATCTGTGACTTCTGTGTGAGCTCATGGTGTCACTGCATGCATTCATACTTTATTTGTTTTGAACATTCAATTAAAGAACAGCTACTATAAATAAGATCACACACCCGTATCAAAACATCTAAAGAGCACATATTAATATTGTAAGAGGCAAACAAACAAACCAAAGTGAAAGCAGCAGTGTTGACTATGTACTCAAAGTAAGAGAGAAGCAAGTAATTCAAGGACACTAAGCTGTCTCGCTCTGTGATTCACAGTAAAATGCAGGGATCCTGTAAGCCAAGTCTCTGCCAATACAGAGATGACTTTCACCTGTTTTTTTTCTACTATGAGGCCTTACTGAGTGTCCAATACATAGTCTGTTACATCTGGACATAATTGTACCTCCGAGTTAGTACTCTTCCCAAGTGGTCCCAAGTGGGTCCTTTGTATACTTGGCATGTGTGAATAGGATTGGAATGCGACAGACCGTCTGGTACACTGCATGCATGCTTGTGTGTGTGCAGGTGGAGGGTATAAACTATTATAAGCTGGGACCTCACGATACGATACTATCATGATACTTAGGGGCCGATGCGATATGTATTGCGATTCTCACAATATGTTTGGAACATCAAATCGCAATAAAATCACAGTATCGAATCAAAATACATATTGATACATATTGATACATATAGATACATATAGATACATATGTATTTTGATTCAATACTGTGATTTTATTGCGATTCGATGTTCCAAACATATTGCTCACCATATGTCTGCTGCAGAGGGACAAGAGAGAACCATGAGAAAATGAGTTTTGATCAGTCATGGAAATAAAAGTGTTGAAACAAATTTGCTCCCTATTTAAAAAGAAGATGGAGAACAAGCTATGAAGGAAAATACTGGAGTTTTGGTGCAGGTACAGCCAACTAGCGCAAAAATAATATTGCGATTTTGTCAAAACGATACAATACGATATAGATTTTTTTTCCCCATCACTACTAGAAGCATACTTTTTGTGTGGCATGGTGACAAAATTGGGGCCATGCTCATTATGAAAAGGTCAACTGAAAATAAGAGATTGATTCATGGGTAGACAGATGTGACTAGCAGGCACCTTTACAGAAGGTAATCATATAGGGCTATATTTGGCTGTTCAGGAGGAAGCAGTGACTGAGATGATACAACAGGATACACCCTGGCCAACTGCAGCCGTGTGTGTGTAGATGAGAATTTATCTTAGTTACATTTTACGACTTTAAAGTTTAGGTTCACACTTATTTTAAGCATAACCCTGTCATAACAGCTGACATAACTCATCATAACCTGTCATAACATTGTCATAACACTGTTATGACACTTATTTAGACACGTTGTGACATATTGTGATATTTTATTTCCTCGGTATGACACCTACATAAGAGTGTCAAAACCCACTGAATCTGGTTTGTCCATACCGTTGAAGATAGTTTAATAAATACTATACATTAACCCTATAATAGGCCAAGTTATAAAAAACCTTTATCCATTTCTTTGGTCTAAAAAATTATCCTACACATTGAATTCGCATTTCAAATTGCATTGCATGTCCAAGCCATGGACATTGTCTACCAAATAAGATTAGCCTACCTTTTAGCTGCTGATATGGCCTGTATAGGGACTTTGCCACATACAATAATATTAATAATACTATTTATTCATATTTGGGGGTTGCTTATATTTGTCCTATTTTGTGAATAATTGTAAACGTAAACAAACAAACAGGCAAATATCAGTAACGGATTTAGCTCCACGGCCGACAGAGGAAAGTGGTCAAATAAAATCAATAATCAGTCTTATATAACAACATGGTGTTTCTCAACTAGCTTCCTACGGTCACTGGCGTCTTTATTTTCATGGGAATCGCACATAATGAGTCCAAACTTTTCATTGAATCTGGAGAAAATATATGTAAACAGTTTTGCTGCTCCCAAAGGTGATATTTTTTTTAAATAAAACATTGGTGATAGGATACTGATGAATTAGGCTACTGTGCACCTCCTCTGGCAAAATGTATGTCATAACCAACTTCCTTACCGCGAAGGCCAGCTTTTGGAGGGTCTAAAATATCCGAAGACAAGGCTAAACTTCTCTGCTGTTTTGATCCCTTCTCTACCACATTGTGGCAGCGTGACGCGCACCCGTGCACATGCGCAGATACTCCATGTGACTGTGTGAGTGAAAAGTGTTGCGTCGCACTCATCGAAATATCTACGTGATGTTTGTTGCAACGTCATCTCGCTGAGTCTACCTTTAGCATCAGCCTAAAATAGATCCCCATACAGTAAGTCCTAAAAACAACAACTATTGTAGACCAATAGCCTTCTCTTAACATTCTGCATGAGCCTTACTTAAAACCTTTAGAAATAGTTGTATTGTATTCCAGCCAAGTTGCCACGGACTACTCCCACTGGTCAATCGAGCTATGATAGATGAATTATTTTTGCCAGGACTCTCTCTGTGTCCTCTGCTGTGTTTGAGCGAGGGTGAACAATGGTGCGTGTAGAGGGAGAGATGGGGGAGCGAGATAAAGTATACAGGAAAGCGCTTGTAGACATGGTGTCCATCCCGTCACAGAGAAAAGGGGTGGCTGTCCTAGCCCCTAAAGAGGGATCCGTACCTCTCTTTGCACATAAACACAACAAGGTGTTGTTGAGATGAGTTACACTCTCTGTTCAAGGAGGTGATCACTCGTGAGTTTCTCGAGCAAATTCCAAGCTCATATTTAAAGAAACCTTTCCCTGTGCTAAGGGGTGTTTACATTGGAGGGAGTGTGTTTTTTCCCTCCTTCGAGTGCCTGTTCAATAGGCGACTGGCCACACTGCCTTTTAAGGATGGATCGTGATAGTGTATCGTTGGAATTGAAACGTGTATAGAATCTCACGCTTTATTGTGAGAGGGGTATGACTGCACACTTTGAGATAATATCTTAACAAATGATTATCTTTAGTAATTGATAGTGCACAGAGAGCATTTCAGAAATGAGTTAGAACACGCATCAAGAGGTAGGCTATAATCTAGATAGACCATACTATACTTTACACTCAAAAGGGTTATTCGGTTGTCCCCATAGGAGAACTCTTTTTGGTTCCAGATAGAACCTTTTTGGGTTCCATGTAGAACCCTCTGTGGAATGGGTTCTACATGGAACCCATAATGGTTCAACTTGGAACCAAAAGGTTCTACCTGGAACCATCAAGGGTTCTTCAAAGGGTTTTCTTATAGGGACATAATATTGATTGATATAATTAATAGTTGTTTTTTCCTCGCCTCCATACGTAGATAGCAAGCTTAAAGGGATACTTCGCGATTTGGACAATGAGGACCTTTATCTTCCCCGACTCAGATTAACTTGTGGATACAATTTTTGTCTCTGTGTGCAGTTTGAAGGAAGTTGCTAACTAGCACTAGCGCAATTGCTAACTATCGTTAGCGCAATGACTGGAAGTATATGGGTATCGGCTAACATGCTATAGACCCATAGACCTATCAGATACCCATAGACCTATGGCTCGCAAAACTACCTCTAACTTCCTTCATTTTAGATACAGAGACATAAAAATGATATCCACAAGTTCATCTGACTCTGTGGTAGTAGATAAATGATGATCCCTTTAAGGTCTGGTCTAGAAGACTGTGTGTGCTGTACTGTCAGAGTGAAGGTCCTAGCCTTGTGTTTGATAGATCCCTGACTGAGCCTGGCGCGGGAGGCTTTGTGGATTCCACCAGACTCTTTAGGGAGGCTGTCAGGAACCGTGAAAATCCCATGATCCTTTGGCAGCTGCTAGAAATGGGACAACATCCTTTTCGTTTTGTTCTTCTCATTGAGCTCTAGTCGACGCAAATGTTCCTGTTTATAAGTAATGATTCCAATGTAAGCATTCCAGAGGGAGACATTGTTGTAGTACTTTGAGTCTCTACTAAATATGCCACAATAAAAAGTCCTTTCCTTACTGCCTATTATAATAAAAGAGCACAAACAAAGTTAGCCAGACTTTATAGTGGACTGTTTATAGTGGGAACATTTAAGTCAATGAGGGATACAAAGTATATTGAAAGCAGGTACTTCCACACAAGTGTGGTTTCTGAGTTATTTAAGCAATTAGCATCCCATGCATCCCATGTTTAGGGTCATGTATGAAATGTTGGCACCTATGGCTAGAAGAAGAGATCTGTGACTTTGAAAGAGGGGTCTCAAAGGGAGTTTAAAGGGAGTGTGTGTGTGTGTGTGTGTGTGTGTGTGTGTGTGTGTGTGTGTGTGTGTGTGTGTGTGTGTGTGTGTGTGTGTGTGTGTGTGTGTGTGTGTGTGTGTGTGTGTGTGTGTGTGTGTGTGTGTGTGTGTGTGTGTCTCAGTCACCAGATCTCAACCCAACTGAACACTTATGGGAGATTCCGGAGCGGCGCCTAAGACAGCGTTTTCCACCATCATGAACAAAACACCCAATTATGGAATTTCTCCAGTTCCAGACACTTGTAGAATCTATGCCAAGGTGCATTGAAGCTGTTCTGTCTTCTCGTTGTGGCCCAACACCCTATTAAGACACTTTATGTTGGTGTTTCCTTAAAGACCTGCCCTGATGCTAAACTGGAACTGTAGCCTTCTGGATTCTCCTAAAATAAACGTATTCTGCTTGGGTTTATCACAAGAAACAGCACAGATAAAGTCATCCTATCGTATTTTGGGAAAAAGTGTGTTTAGTCTTACAAGCTCAAATACCTTTGTATACAGTATGTTTTTAATATATTGTTAATCAGCAAATTTAACAGCTAATCTCAGTGAATGTGTTGACTGCTCCAAGAACAAATATGTTCTATGCACAAATCGCAATTTCAGTATACTAGACAGTATTGGATATAAAGATAAATAATGTATATTCAGTCATTGAAGTGAAAGCATTGCCTCATAAGGATTGAAACATCCAATTTCTAAGAAATGTGGGTCATTCCATGGTATTGTGTTTGTTAGACAGGATCAGACTTATTGTTCAATAAAGCAGGTTCGCTGACTCCACAGTGACCACAATCTGCTCACATGATCTCGTTTCACCCTCGAATATATCCCACTGACTGAATTTACTATTCATTTTGGCAGGAAAAAACAATTACCTTTGTCTTGTAATTCTACATGCTCCAGTTTGGGTGTATATCAGTCTGGCCATTGGTTCTATGTAAAGCCAAGCTCCCATGATCAATGCCATGCTGGTAAATATCTATTATATGCTCCAGAATTCATTGGTAGTTCATTCATTGGGACTGAAGGGATTTTATAAACATAATCCAGTGCACATTTTCTCAGATCACCATTAGTGCTTATTCACACTGGCAGGATTCACACTGCACACTCAGTTTTGCATCATCATGGCTCACACTTTCTAGACCATCCAGTAATTGGTATTGTATGTGCATATGTGGGCATGGTATAGTCATGGTTGAAATTCAAAGCAATTTTAATCAAGGTTTATTAAATAAACTGCTATGTACTTTAGTGCAAGTGTATGTCCGGTTCATGGTTTGAAATGGTGCCATAATGTCACTCTGCAGCACACTGTAACAGTGTTTCCCTTATATTAATTTAGCAAAAAATATGATGCATTTGTATTATATATATATATTTATATATATATGTATTTCTGCCAAGATGCGCTTTTAAATGGATAGTCGTTGGCCACTGACTGGAAGTATGGGAACAGCTAGAAAAGGGGCTGCTGTAAATCACCCATGCACTCAGGTGTTATGCATTGGTGGTGCAAGGTGAATCCCCCCAAAGTGATTTAGTTATTATCATATCTCTTTTATTTTTTTCATATTTCTGCAGGTTTCTTTTACTGTGTTGATGAAATGGTCCAGATTTGTCCATTCGGCCATCAAGATGGATTCCTGGCTTTTGACATACAGTATGGGATTGATGTGTCTCACCATGCAGTGATAAATGCTTCAAAATGTCAAAGAACAGGTCGTGTAAGGATGGGGAAAACGAGTATCGATCACCTATGTCTCCAAAAAGACCAAAAAGTTTTTATAAAGCAGCTCGAAGCTAGGCCTATGTATTTAAAGGGGCAATCTCCAATTGGTACATCCATTTTGGACTTTTAAATAATACCCATTGATTATTGAAGATTATAAACTTTGTGGTTTGAGTCCTGACTGCTGATTGGTTGACAGCCATGGTATATCAGACCGTATACTACGAATATGACAAAACATTTATTTGAACTGCTCTAATTACATTGGTAACCAGTTTATAAGAGCAATAAGGCATCTCTGGGGTTTCTGTAAAAAAAATGTAAAACTATCATTTTGATCTCATGGATGGTCAGATCTTGTATCCATAGCTCTGTCTATGAATTTGACAGTGGTTACATTTCTCCAGTCCCATCCCTCAGCTATTCACCAAAAACAGTGGTGGGGTGTGCAGAACTGCATATTTCCCCTTTAATGAGTCAAAAATAGCCATCCTGCTTGAGCACTTCACCACAGCTGAGATATAGCAGAATTCTAACTGACCATGACAGAAAACAAGGTAATCATTTGCCTCTAGTGCTTGTCTGCCAAATGCTCGATAAAGTACATTTCAGTGGAAAATACTGTATTCTCCTCTCCCCAGCCATTTTGTTGAGTTAAGATTTGTTGTGTGACAGAAAGACGACAGTGTTTCTCGTCACTGTTATTGAGTGTCCCTGTGTTGAATCGCACTTTATTCAAATTTTGGAATGTGAGGTCCTGTATCTCTGACCCCATGGGGTAATTCTTTGGTGTGGTGGTTGTCACGTGTCAGGTTAAACTAGGAGTAACCTGGTATTCTGGCATTGTGGCTTATTCCCTCTGGACTTAGAATAACCACATCCTGTGGGCCTGGTACAGTAGCCCCAGGGAGTCATAATCCTCTCTTTCTCTCTCTTTCTCTCTCTCTCTCTCTCTCTTTAATGAGAAGTTGACGATGAAAGCACATTTCCTTATGTTCAATCAGTAATCCTTACAGAGACGCATTTTCTCTTTCAGGTATTTTGCCAATTTAAAGATGTTTAGCCCTCATTAGTGATACCTTTATATTCAGTGGAATTTAGTTCATATAGAATTATGTGCGTTGTGAAGGCTTTCTTTGTTTTTTATTATAAAGAGGAGGAACTTGGTGTGTGTGTGAATGAGAGAGTGTGTGTGACGTGAGTGTGTGGGTGTAAGAGTGGGGGGCAGGTATGGTTTCTTTGAAAATCTGTTTCAATGTAGGCCCACTGGTCACAAACATCTATTCTACGTTGGTTCAATGTAATTTTTTTGAAATGTCGTAGAAACAATGTTGATTCAACCAGTGTGAGCCCAGTGGGTGCCTACATTTGTGTGTGTGTGTGTGTTTCTGAACATGTTACTCTTCTTTCCCTTGCCACAGATGGCTGAGTGCAGCTTGGGGCACATGGGGTAAAGCAGCAGTGCATTGTGGGGCGGTGGGGGTACTGTCAGGGCACAGGTGTGAGGCATCAAAAGAGGTGCTCTAGGGGGATGTGGCTGAGGGTGGCAGGTGTGCCTACTGGTGCCAGGTCAACTCTGGTGTCCCACACCTAGTCTGGCCCAGGGTAGCAGCTGAGGCCAAGAAAGCCTTCAACAGAAACGTCAGATAAGGTTATATACAGAATTCAACAAACTCAAACTGAGATTTAGAATTGTAATGGGTACCATTTTAGTATGGCATGAAAATAGTTTATATTTAAACATGTGCACTATTTCCATCACTCTCCCAGAAAATATAATTGGACCATTTCTTAATGAAATTGCATTCATCGGGTTGTCTGCCTGCCAAAGGAAGAACTCTCCTCAATGGTTTCATATCCAGTGGGCCATCACAGCAGCAGAATCCAATAACTAATTAGCAAACATCCTCGGGAAAACAAACCGCTCTCTGAGCTTTCAGACAGCGAGACGGGGAGATTCAGAGCCAAAGAACTGGGAGTGGGAATGCTCCCTCCATCCATTTTCCCCTCTTCAAGCCCGTACTTGGTTTGCCCAAGAGATCCAGATGTAGACATTGTTCTGTGAGTGTGAGCACATAATGTGATGGAGTGCAGAGTGCTCTAGCTAGCTTATAACTTCATTCTCACTCGGATTCAGTCCTTGGCATTGTGTTCTGTGGCGTTGTTAGCCTCTTCTCTGCTCTTCTCCTCTCTCCCCTCCAGCCCCCTTGTCTCAGCTCACTTTCTTTCCAAAAATTACAGCAGGCAAAATGTTTGTTGTAGTCAACTTTAGTTTTGAGGCTGGAGGCTCCCTTTAGCTCTAAATATAGTAAGATGGCGCCGGAGAGAATGGCTGCCGTTTCATGGGCTCTTAACCTACCTTGCTATTTTGTTTTTTGCATTTTTTGTAACATATTTTGTATATAATGTTGCTGCTACCGTCTCTAATGACCAAAAAGAGCTTCTGGAAATCAGAACAGTGATTTCTCACCTTGAACTGGACGAAGAATTTCTCTTTAATGAGTCGGACGAGAGGGATATACTCCAGACACCCGAACATGCCCTCATCACTATCGTTCGCAAGAGAAAGATACAGAAAATATATCGTGGAAAGAGATCGAGGTGCCTTGTGAGGATCCGTCGACGAGTGGTTAATCTGCCCTTGCCATCCAAACTACTGGCCAACGTACAATCGCTGGAAAATAAATTGGACGAGCTAAAAGCATGTATATCCTACCAACAGGACATTAAAAACTAATATTTTACAGAGTTGTGCCTGAACGACGTCATGAATAACATACAGCTGGCGGGTTACACACTGCATCGGCAGGATAGAACAGCAGCCTCTGGTAAGACAAGGGGTGGCGGTCTATGTATATTTGTAAACAACAGCTGGTGCACGGTATCTAAAGAAGTCTCAAGGTTTTGCTCGCCTGAGGTAGAGTATCTCATGATAAGCTATAACCACACTATCTACCTAGAAAGCAAACAGGAAACCGCTCATCCAGAGGCAGCGCTCCTAGTGGCCGGGAACTTTAATGCAGGGAATCTTAAATCCGTTGTACATCATCTCTATCAGCATGTTAAATGGGAAAAACGGGGAAAAAACTAGACCACCTTCACTCCACACAGAGCTCTCTCTCTCGCCCTCCATTTGGCAAATCTGTCTATAAGTCTATCCTCCTGATTCCTGCTTACAAGCAAAAATTAAAGCAGGAAGCACCAGTGACTCGGTCAATAAAAAAGTGGTCAAATGAAGCAGATGCTAAACTGCAGGTCTGTTTTGCTAACACAGACAGGAATATGATCCGGGATTCTTCCGATGGCTTTGAGGAGTATACCACATCAGTCACTGTCTTCATCAATAAGTGCATCGATAACGTTGTCCCCACAGTGACTGTACGTACATACCCCAACCAGAAGCCATGGATTACAGGCAACATCCTCACGGAGCTAAAGGGTAGAGCTGCCCCTTTCAAGAAGTGGGACTCTAACCCAGAAGCTTAGAAGAAATCCCGCTATGTCCTCCGATGAACCATCAAACAGGCAAAGCTTCAATACAGGACTAAGATCGAATCGTACTACACCAGCTCGTCAGATGTGGCAGGGCTTGCAAACTATTACAGACTACAAAGGGAAGCACAGCCAAGAGCTGCCCAGTGACACGAGCCTACCAGACGAGCTAATTTACTTCTATGCTCGCTTCGAGGCAAGTAACACTGAAGCATGCATGAGAGCACCAGCTGTTCCGGAAGACTGTGTGATCACACTCTCCACAGCCGATGTGAGTAAGACCTTTAAACAGGTCAACATTCACAAGGCCACAGGGCCAGATGGATTACCAGGACGTGTACTCTGAGCATGCGCTGACCAACTGGCAAGTGTCTTCACTGACATTTTCAACCTCTCCCTGTCTGAGTCTAATACCAACATGTTTCAAGCAGACCACCATAGACCCTGTGCCCAAGAACACTAAGGTAACCTGCTAAATTACTACTGACCCGTAGCACTCACGTCTGTAGACATGAAGTGCTTTGAAAGGCTTGTCGTGTCCCACATCAACACCATTATCCCAGAAACCTTAGACCTACTCCAATTTGCATACCGCCCCAACAGATCCACAGATGATGCAATCTCTATTGCATTCCACACTGCCATTTCACACCTGGACAAAAGCCACACCTATGTGAGAACGCTATTCATTGACTACAGCTCAGCATTTAACACCATAGTGCCCTCAAAGCTCATCAATAAACTAAGGACCCTGGGACTCAACATTTCCCACTGCATCTGTATCCTGGACTTCCTGACGGGCCGCCTCCAGGTAGTAAGGGTAGGTAACAACACATCCGCCATGCTGATCCTTAACATGGAGGCCCCTTAGTGGTGTGTGCTCAATCCCCTCCTGTACTCCCTGTTCACTCATGACTGCACAGCCAGGCACGACTCCAATACCATCATTAAGTTTGCCGATGACACAACAGTGGTAGGCCTGATAACCAACAACGATGAGACAGCCTATAAGGAGAAGATCAGAGACCTGGCCGTGTGGTGCCAGGACAACAACCTCTCCCTCAACGTGATCAAGACTAAGGATATGATTGTGGACTACAGGAAAGGAGGACCGATCATGCCTCCATTCTTATCGACGAGGCTGTAGTGGAGCAGGTTGAGAGCCTCAAGTTCCTTGGTGTCCACATCACCAACAAACTAACATGGTGCAAGCACACCAAGAAAGTCGTGAAGAGGCCACGACTAAACCTATTCCCCCTCAGGAGAGTGAAAAGATTTGTTTCAAGATTTTATCCTCAGATCCTCAAAAGATTCTATAGCTGCACCATCGAGAGCATCCTGACTGGTTGCATCACTGCCTGGTATGGCAACTGCTCGGCATCCGACCGCAAGACACTACAGAGGGTAGTGCATACGGCCCAGTACATCACTGGGGCCAAACTTCCTGCCATCCAGGACCTCTATACCAGGCAGTATCAGAGGAAGACCCTAAAAATTTTCAGACTCCAGCCACCCTAGTCATAGACTGTTCTCTCTGCTACCGCACGGCAAGTGGTACCGGAGCTCCAAGTCTAAGCCCAAGAGGCATCTTAACAGCTTCTACCCCCAATCCATAAGACTACTGAACATCTAATCAAATGGCTACCCAGACTACTTGCACCCCCCCCCCCCCCCCTCTTTTACCCTGCTGTTACTCTCTGTTATTATCTATACATAAGTCACTTTAATAACTCTACCTACATGTATATATTACCTCAATTACCTCGACTAAATGGTGCCCCAGCACATTGACTCTGTACACGTACCCCCTGTATATAGCCTTGCTATTGTTATTTTACTTCTGCTCTTTAATTATTTGTTACTTTATTTCTTATTTTTGTAGGTATTTTTCGTTAAACTGCATTGTTTGTTAAGGGCTTGGAGGTAAGCATTTACTTACATTTGTCTACACCTGTTGTGTTCGGTGCATGTGACCAATAAAATTTGAGTTGACTTAAAATGGTTTTGTTTTTCATTATCCCTGTAAAGGTCAAGTTAGAATCATCTTTTCATATCTCTTGAAATAGAGTTTCAATATTTCCCTCTATAATTCTGTAGTGTTTATCTGTATTATGCGTGTGCGTTGGTGTGTGTATGTGTGTGCACATATTTGTGTTTTTCTGGGCAGGGGAGGTACCTCTTCTAACACTCACTGGCCATGGCTGTCCTTGGGCGAGAGAGCCTGTAATGTTCTGTTCTCTATCCTATCAGTGAGATTAACAGACAGGCCATGAATGGTGGTCGGAAAGGACTGTAATGTATTTTACTTAGACACAGGAGCTGAATTGAAATAAAGGATACCACCTGTATGCTAAGTCACACCAGCAGTCTGACAGGAGATGTGTCCGAGCCTTGGTGTTGTTTACAGCGTTACTGTAATTGTGTTTTTAAAGATGCTCCTTGCAATCAGATTGAGGCTGTGGATGTATCACACGATGGCATGTTGTGCTGCGCTACTGTTCTGGCAATATGCAAGATCAGAGGACTGTTTTTGTAATAGACACTCCTACAAAAAACTTCATGTGACTTTAATCTTCAAAAGCTAAATTGCTTGTGTAGCGTAACTGGGGAAAAAAATTGCAAAGGTTAAACACAAAACGTATGATTAGAAATTGTTTACAAACAATCTTGTTTGTCTAGAAAATCATCTCTTTAACAGCCAGTCCACCTACAGTAAATGTGAAAAACTGTTCTGTTAGCCTCACCTGCTGTATATTGTACTGTTCTCAGTATATTGTAGTAATCTATCTCTCTCTGTGTTCTCCCCAGAATATGCCAGGACTTCATGATGAGCTCCAACAGCACAGACCCTGGCCTCTACCTGACCATCAGCTCCCCAGGAATGGGCATCATCTACCCAGACACCAACACTCTCCACAGGGACCCCTGGCCAGAGCTAACCAGCCCGGATGACAAGGACTCCTTCCTCAGTGGCCTCTTCAACCTCACAGGCTCGCTCAATGAGACAGTGACCTCTCTGACCTACGACCCTCTGGGGGGTCACACAGTGTGGCAGGTGGTCCTCATTGTCTTCCTCACTGGCCTCCTGTCCCTGGTCACCATAATTGGCAACATCCTGGTGGTGGTATCCTTCAAGGTCAACCGCCAGCTCAAGACTGTCAACAACTACTTCCTGCTCAGCTTGGCTGTGGCTGACCTCATCATCGGGGTCATCTCCATGAACCTTTACACCACCTACATCATCATGGGCCAGTGGGCCCTGGGCAACTGGGCCTGTGACCTGTGGCTGGCTATTGACTATGTGGCCAGTAATGCATCCGTCATGAACCTGCTGGTCATCAGCTTTGACCGTTACTTCTCCATCACCCGGCCCCTCACCTACCGCGCCAAGCGGACCACACGGCGGGCTGTCCTGATGATTGGCCTGGCCTGGTTCGTGTCCCTGGTCCTTTGGGCCCCAGCCATCCTGTTCTGGCAGTACTTTGTGGGGGAGCGCACAGTGCCCCCTGATAAGTGCTACATCCAGTTCCTCTCAGAGCCCATCATTACATTCTGCACCGCCATGGCTGCCTTCTACCTGCCTGTCACTATTATGAGTGTGCTCTACTGGCGTATCTACAGGGAGACACAGAACCGCGCGCAGGAGCTGGCTGGCCTGCAGGGCTCAGGGAGCCGAGGCAGGGGAGGGGAGAGGGCTCACTTCGTCCACCACCAGGCTGGTAGTGCCAGGAGCTGCAGCAGCTATGAGCTGACCCAGTCGTCCCAGAGAAAGAGCCCTGGCCGGGCGCTGGCCGCACGCTTCCACTGCTGGCCCATGATGCGCTCCTGGAGGCCTGGCAGCACCCGGCCTGGGGAAGGGGACGCTGACCACAGCAGCAGCGACAGCTGGAACAACAACAATGCCAGGCTGTCAGTGGACCACTCAGGCTCGTCTGATGACGAGGAGGGAAACGGTAGAGGGATGATGCCTCAGGACCATGCCATCTTCTCCATAGTCCTCAACCTGCCGGGGATGAAGGCAGCCGTCAACTCCCACCTCACCTCCTGCGAGGACCTGGACCTAGCCTCAGAAGAGGACCCGCTAAGGGGGGAGGAGGACAGCCGGGATGGCCTCTCTACCACCACCACTACTACCACCCCTGATGGGGCCAACACAGACAACAGCAGCTACCACCAACGCTTCCCCTCCCGGATATCCAAAGTCCAGTCCATGCCTGCCCTCCAGGCCACCAGAGTGGGGCCGCTCTCTGGCTCCTCTGCCACCACCACCAAATCACCCTCGGCGCCCATCTCCTTCAAAGACGCAGCTCTAGCCAAGAGATTCGCCTCCAGGGCAAGGACGCAGATCACCAAGCGCAAGCGCATGTCTCTGGTGAAGGAGAAGAAGGCGGCACAGACCCTCAGCGCCATCCTGTTTGCCTTCATCATCACATGGACACCCTACAACATCATGGTGCTAGTCAACACCTTCTGTAATGGCTGCATCCCCGAGGCTCTGTGGGCGCTGGGCTACTGGCTGTGCTACGTCAACAGCACCGTCAACCCCATGTGCTACGCTCTGTGCAACAAGACCTTCCGCACCACCTTCAAGATGATACTGCTCTGTCGCTGGGACCAGCGCAAGCGGCGGAGGAAGCAGCAGTTCCAGGAACGGCAGTCCGTAGTGTTCCACAGGAGAATTCCTAAAGACTCAACGTAGCGGGATATAGACAGAGGATGGATGAGGCATCCTAAAGGTTCTGTCTGTGGTTTTTAACTGCACAGAGATTCCCAGGGAGGCGGCCATATTGTTGCTGTGGTGTCTGATGTTCTCTGTGGAGCCACGACCTCCACAGTGACATATTCCTCTGTTTCTTCAAGAGAGCTCCCGTGGTGAAAGCTTCCTCTAGATTGTTCCAGTTGTCAGCATTTCAGAGAAGTGCAGCTGAAAGGACTGACAGTGAAAACCAATAGAACAAGGGCTTAAAATGCAATGAGGGGACAATTCAAAGTGCAATTGATACCTAGGAAGATAATATGATATAATATGTGTTATGGATTTGGGGTTTTCCATTTCTTACCATTTTCTTCTCAGTGGTTGAGCTGTATCGTGCAGAGCAGTTGGGGTTTTCTAAGTAAACTGTACATCTGTTATATCGCATTGAAAGCCAAGTCCAAAACATTGTGCGTCAATAGACTGCATCGTATTGATTTTGAGCTCCCTTTTGGCTGAGCAAGATGTTTTTGTTCTTTTTTACTCTGACTTCTGTACATTGCCTTCAACTTGGTTATAGCTTTCTTGTGTCTTATAAAATGAGAGAATTTAAAACAAAACGGTGTCCTATTTGTGACAACCGGTGTTTCAAAGTTGATGGTTATTTTTGTGTAATAAATTGGTCTATAGATTTTCGTCTATAGATTGTGAGCCAGTCTGAAAATATTTCTGAGTACCTCAGTGAGCTGGTATTGTGTTCAATGTGAGTTGTGGTTTACATGCTGGAGACAGTAAGTGCATCAATTTATTCAATTGTTGTTAATGTACCCGAGGTTTTTGAGTGATGGTAATATGATATTTCTAACTTGATACCTAATGATTAATTGTACGCTAAAAAGATTGGTCATTATGAATTGTAATGTTTTGATTATATTTGAAATAATATTTGAAAAGGTTTCTCCATTTCTTCTCACTGGCTGTCCAAATGTAATTCCCTAAGTAAAAGATTGGTCTGTGGTCTCTAGATGAAGTCTCTAGCTCCTAGAGGATTTAGCAGTGCCAGAGCAGCATCTGCTGGATGAATATAATTCTACACTCTAGTAACTTCCAGCTTACTTCCATCAGGTAAATGCTGTTGTGGGTCCATAAGACAGTGGGAGATTCAGTTTTGGATCAAAGTCTGTCCTCCAGTCCTCCGCCCTCCTCTCCTCGGTGACACAGAAACCGAAAAGTGGTAGGAGAGTTTCAATTCAGAGGATGCTCAGCTGTGTCCTTACACGGAAGAGTTTTGAAATCTACCACACACCCTTTGAAACAGCAGTTGTTTTCTCAGAGGAGAAAAGCATGCACACATTTAAAAAAGGATGTGTTACTTGTCCTTTCATCTATAAAATGTCTAGTTCAACTCGCTACATGTTTAACACTTTACACTGGTATTTTGGGATTCCACCTCTGTAAACATTATTTGCATGATGATGCATTAGAGAGAGGAGAGTCTCATTTCATATCAGCGTCATGTTTCCACATTCTCATCTTGCCTCCTCGCCTCAATTCTCTATGAGCTTTTTCTAAATGAGGTGAGGAGAGGACAGAAGAGAGGAATCTAGGAAATCCACAGAGATTCTCCCAAAGCTGAGAATAGGTAAGAAACTTAAAAGAAAATGGTTAGACCAGTTTAGGCCTGCTACATATGGCATATGGATGGTTAGACTAGTTTAGGCCTGCTACATATGGCATATGGATGGTTAGACTAGTTTAGCCCTGCTACATATGGCATATGGATGGTTGGACGAGTTTAGGCCTGCTACATATGGCATATGGATGGTTAGACTAGTTTAGCCCTGCTACATATGGCATATGGATGGTTAGACTAGTTTAGCCCTGCTACATATGGCATATGGATGGTTAGACTAGTTTAGCCCTGCTACATATGGCATATGGATGGTTAGACTAGCTTAGCCCTGCTGCATATGGCATATGGATGGTTAGACTAGTTTAGCCCTGCTACATATGGCATATGGATGGTTAGACTAGTTTAGCCCTGCTACATATGGCATATGGATGGTTAGACTAGTTTAGCCCTGCTACATATGGCATATGGATGGTTAGACTAGTTTAGGCCTGCTACATATGGCATATGGATGGTTAGACTAGTTTAGCCCTGCTACATATGGCATATGGATGGTTAGACTAGTTTAGCCCTGCTACATATGGCATATGGATGGTTAGACTAGCTTAGCCCTGCTACATATGGCATATGGATGGTTAGACTTGCTTAGCCCTGCTACATATGGCATATGGTTGGTTAGACTAGTTTAGCCCTGCTACATATGGCATATGGATGGTTAGACTAGCTTAGGCCTGCTACATATGGCATATGGATGGTTAGACTAGTTTAGCCCTGCTACATATGGCATATGGATGGTTAGACTAGTTTAGCCCTGCTACATATGGCATATGGATGGTTAGACTAGTTTAGCCCTGCTACATATGGCATATGGATGGTTAGACTAGTTTAGCCCTGCTACATATGGCATATGGATGGTTAGACTAGTTTAGCCCTGCTACATATGGCATATGGATGGTTAGACTAGTTTAGGCCTGCTACATATGGCAAATGGATGGTTAGACTAGCTTAGGCCTGCTACATATGGCATATGGATGGTTAGACTTGCTTAGCACTGCTACATATGGCATATGGATGGTTAGACTAGTTTAGCCCTGCTACATATGGCATATGGATGGTTAGACTAGTTTAGCCCTGCTACATATGGCATATGGATGGTTAGACTTGCTTAGCCCTGCTACATATGGCATATGGATGGTTAGACTAGTTTAGCCCTGCTACATATGGCATATGGATGGTTAGACTAGTTTAGCCCTGCTACATATGGCATATGGATGGTTAGACTAGTTTAGCCCTGCTACATATGGCATATGGATGGTTAGACTAGTTTAGGCCTGCTACATATGGCAAATGGATGGTTAGACTAGCTTAGGCCTGCTACATATGGCATATGGATGGTTAGACTTGCTTAGCACTGCTACATATGGCATATGGATGGTTAGACTAGTTTAGCCCTGCTACATATGGCATATGGATGGTTAGACTAGTTTAGCCCTGCTACATATGGCATATGGATGGTTAGACTTGCTTAGCCCTGCTACATATGGCATATGGATGGTTAGACTAGTTTAGCCCTGCTACATATGGCATATGGATGGTTAGACTTGCTTAGCCCTGCTACATATGGCATATGGATGGTTAGACCAGTTTAGCCCTGCTACATATGGCATATGGATGGTTAGACTAGTTTAGCCCTGCTACATATGGCATATGGATGGTTAGACTAGTTTAGGCCTGCTACATATGGCATATGGATGGTTAGACTAGTTTAGGCCTGCTACATATGGCATATGGATGGTTAGACTAGTTTAGGCCTGCTACATATGGCATATGGATGGTTAGACTAGTTTAGGCCTGCTACATATGGCATATGGATGGTTAGACTAGTTTAGGCCTGCTACATATGGCATATGGATGGTTAGACTAGTTTAGGCCTGCTACATATGGCATATGGATGGTTAGACTAGCTTAGGCTTGCTACATATGGCATATGGATGGTTAGACTAGCTTAGGCCTGCTACATATGGCATAGGGAGCTGAAAAGTGGTGCTATTTTCATCTTACGTCACAAAGCCAGTGATTTCCATCAAGTTGTTTGACCGCGCAAACAGTGTGATTTAAGGTGATTTGTCTACATGTTTTTAATAATACCCAGTGCTAAAACAATGGAAGAGCTCCATTTTAAAATGTATTGTCATACTATGTGATGCACCATGCTTCAGGCCTGAACCGGATGAATACCGTTCTAAAAAGAAGATATGAACAACCCAGCTTCTTTTTGTGTATGGATTTTGCTGTTTAAGTGTATGTATTACACTTAGGTTTGTAAATGGATAGTGAAAGCAAATAACATACATGTACCACAGGCATGTTGAGTGATGACTATGTGGTATTGAGAAGAATGGCAGAATGCTACCGTGTGGGGTAACACTTTATAATAATGTTCACACAGGAACATTATTATAAAGTGTTACCCAGTGGGGTATGTAAGCCAGATAAAGATGAAAAATGAGAGAAATTATTCAGTGTCTGAACTGCCAATGGATATTTCTTCTACTTTCAATATGTGATACAGTGTTACTATACTCCTGATAAAGTGAGGTGTTTGTTTGGGATGTGAACTACAGTACCTGAAGTAAGATCAAATTAATAGCAAACTATAACTTTTATTGTTTTTTGTTACATTTCAAGTATGCTAATCGTACCCATGTTATAAGTGAATAAACAAAAAATATTTTTATTGACAGATATGGTGTGTATCATATTTACAGCTCAAAAACATTTTCATTTGAATGTTTATGAAATCATTGTATTCCTCCACTATCTAAGTGAAATTTGCAATCACACAATAATGAAGAAGACGCCAATGCAGTGCAGCACCGTAGGCCTACTGTACAATTTACAGTATAAGGACCACTTTAAACAGATGATGATGGATTTTTTTCGGGAACAAGTATCTCTTAATGTCTTAGCAGATTAGTAGGAGCATGCCAGTTAATACACTGTAGATTGTCATCAATAGTATCTCCAGTAACAATATGCATCAGCACGTTAATGGGAGAAGCAGCTAACATATTCACTTTCAGACAGGAACACTTTCCACGTTGTCAAAATGTAACAATTTCCATAGGCCTAACACTCAACAAACAGTTAGATGTAGTTTAATAAGTATGCATAATGTGTTTTGCTTCTGAACATCCTTGCATTGCATTTTGTTATGTTGAAATTCTTCATTGGTCTTCATGGCAACCATGCATGCTCCTCCGTAGTGCAAATCTTTTGTGAACGCTTCCACCATAATCGTCTGCAGGAGGCTGAGGGAACTGTTGAGGCAGTGAACTCAAAGTGGGCCCCTCTGGGGAAGACCAAGCAGAGGCTGCAGGGAGAGGTGGAGGACCTCATGATTGATGTGCAGAGGGCCAACGCCTAGTCCGCCAACCTGGACAAGAAGCAGAGAAACTTTGATAAGATCTGGCAGAGTGGAAGCAAAATATTGAGGAGTGCCAAGCTGAGCTGGAAGGAGCTCAGAAGGATTATTGATCTCTCAACACTCAGCTCTTCAAGATGAAGAACTCCTATGAGGAGGATCAGCTGGAGACTTTGAAAAGGGAGAAGATTAAAAAATAATCTGCAACTTGAGCAAACTACAACAATACTGTGTATCAACCATGTATGTCCCCTGAAAATCTCCTTATTATAAACCAATGCTGTGTTTGTGTGTGCAGAGGAGATCTCTGACTTGACTGAACAGATCGGAGAGACTGGCAAGAGCATCCGTGAGCTGGAGAAAGCAAATAAAACTGTGTAGACAGAGAAGTGAGATCCAGACCGCTCTGGAAGAGGCTGAGGTAGAGCCCACTGCTGTTCCAAAAGTATAAACACATTAAACTGTTACATGTTGAAAATGCTGTATAAACACATTTAAACAACTACTTTGCTTTGTCCATTCAGGGTAAACTAGAGTGTGAGGAGTCCAATATCCTGCAGCTGGAGCTGAACCACATCAAAAGAGAGGTGGACAGGAAGCTGGCGGAGAAGGACGAGGATATGGAGAAGATAAAGAGTGAGGTGGACAGGAAGCTGGCGGAGAAGGACGAGGATATGGAGAAGATAAAGAGTGAGGTGGACAGGAAGCTGGCGGAGAAGGACGAGGAGATGGAGAAGATAAAGAGTGAGGTGGACAGGAAGCTGGCGGAGAAGGACGAGGAGATGGAGAAGGTAATGAGGTGGACAGGAAGCTGGTGGAGAAGGACGAGGAGATGGAGAAGGTAAAGAGGTGGGCAGGAAGCTGGCGGAGAAGGACGAGGAGATGGAGAAGATAAAGCGAAAGAGCCAGAGGTTGGCAGAGTCCATGCAGAGCACTCTGGACTCTGAGGTCCACAGCAGAAACGACGCAATGAGAGTGAAGAAGAAGATGGAGGGAGACCTGAACAAGATAGATATCCAGCTGAGGCACTCCAACAGGCAGACCACTAAGGCCCAGAAACAGGAATGTCTTTTGACAGCTCAAGTTACAAAAGCCATGACATCAGGTTAAAAAAACTGAAAAATAGTGAGGGAATTGTCTTGATCAGTAGCAAATATTGACTTTCTTGACTTAAATAATTTATTCTGCGAGTAGCATACAGTGTAAGTCCACAAATTATGGTTTGGCCAGTTGCTCGAGGGTTTTCCTTGAGTTCTGTGAGTTTTCTAGAATGCACTGTGTTCCCTATATGTCGTTGTCCCAGCATGCCACTGAAGACATGAAGGAGCAGGCCGCCATGGTTGACCGCAGGAACTCTCTGATGGTGGCTGAGATTGAAGAGTTGTTCTGGAGCAGACAGAGTGGGCGAGCACAAGCTGGTAGACGCCAACACTCACAGCTAACACGAGTGAAAAGCCATTTCCAGTTCAAATCATTTTATTTTTTATTTTACCTTTATTTAACTAGGCAAGTCAGTTAAGAACAAATTCTTATTTTCAATGGGTTAACTGCCTGTTCAGGGGCAGGATGACAGATTTGTACCCTGTCAGCTCGGGGTTTGAACTTGCAACCTTCAGGTTACTAGTCCAACGCTCGAACCACTAGGCTACCCTGCCGCTCCCATCATGTGACTTGTACATTATCTTCTCTTGAGATTATCTTGAGATTCAACTCATCATTAATAAATTATTATTCCTCCAGTACACCAGACTTCTGAACACCAAGAAGAAGTTGCAGACTGACCTGGTGACAGTGCAAGGTCAGGTGGACGACATCATCCAGGAGTCCAGGAACGTAGAGGAGACCAAGAAGCATATCACTGATGTGAATCCTCATAATGTGGCTTGTATGGTAGTCTACAACCCCAGGCAAACATCTGAGAGGACTCTCTTCTAGAGAATGTAGGTATGATGACACACTATACAATCTGATTGTCCAATTCAGAGTTTTATGCTCAATTGTAGCACATTATATTAAAGAATATAGCATTTCTCTGGCCGGTACAGATACCAAATAATATCTTGGTGATAATCATGGTTATGATGCCATGTATAAAAGCCAGTATATATAATTTGATTGAGTATTGATTACACCCTCTCAAACATTGTGTCCATGTCCCCTGTGCTACAGGTGGGTGATCTTGAGACTGAGGTGGAGACCGAGCAGAGAGGAGGTGTGGATGCTGTCAAGAGAGTCTGCAAGTATGAGCGCAAAGTCAAGGAGCTCACCTACAAGGTAAGAGAAACACCTGCACACACTCTCGCTCACACACACACTCACACAAACACACACACATGACTTGTGAGCTTTGACTATTATCTCACACAGACTGAGAAAGATAAGAAAATCGTCAGCAGACTGCAGGACCTGGTGGACAAGTTGCAGTTGAAAGTGAAGACCTACAGGAGGCAGGCTGAGGAAGCAGTGAATCACAGTAGACTTGCAGTCAAATACTCACTGTATAAGGAGAATCATTACATTGTTATCTGGTTGTCTCCCTCCTTACCTGTTCTTGTATCCTCTTGCTCACTCCCTCTCACTTTCTCTCCCTCCAAGGAGGAACCATCCAACTCCCACATGTCTAAGTTCAGGAAGGTGCAGCATAAGCTGGATGAGGCAAAGGAGCGTTGTGGCATTACTGAGACCCAGGTCAACAAGCTCATGGCCAAGGGCCGCTATGCCAGACACGAACACATTACAGATCTGCTGTTACACCTAGGCTGCATCGGAAATGACCCATAGGGAATGCGGTGCTATTTCAGACGCAGACCCAACACACATGTCCTCATCATCCTCACCACTTGATGGTTCAGTGTATACAGGTCGATATTGACCTAATAACTTTATTGGAGCATAAGGACTTAGAGGTCTCTGAGAAACCTATACTTAGAGAAAATTGATGCAGTTTCTAATGTTAAAGAATATAAGACAACTCCTACTAAATGTATAAATGAAATTTAAAGCAAAGCTGAGCACAGAGGCTTACAAAGGAGTACCTTATCACATCCATTGTATTATTTCAAGTGTTCATGTGTGGATTATGGATGAAAAGGATGATGTTGATCCCTTCTTTTCTCTTGTCACAGGCAGCTGGAGCTGAATAAACAAGACTGTCTCATTTTGTTTGTTTAATAAAAAGAAGATGTTTTTTTTATTCAGAGCCAACATTAAACATGTGTGGCCACACTAGTCTCCCTGGTTACACATGACACAGTACTATACCCAGAGCTTGAAACAAAATCACACCTCTCAACTAACTGAGTATACTGGAGTTGAACTATTACATTTAGGGTTTAGCAAAACATCCAAAATGATCTGAACAATGAAGATCGCAAATTGTCCATCAATTAGTAATTGTATAATTATAAACAAGAGATCTCATCACTCATGAAAGTGGTCCTCTGTAGTTAGTAGAGCATGCTGCTTGTAATGCCAGAAGAGTGGTTTCGATTCCCAGGACCATCCATGACATGACATGCATGACTGTAAGTCGCTTTGGATAAAAGCAGCTGCTAAATGGCATATATTATTATATTATATATTATATTCTCTGTACAAGTGAAACGTTTTTATTCATTACGTTCCAGAGAGCAAACACTCTGAAATACTTACAATGTACAGATTAAAAGACTCCAGCTTTCTGACCTCACCTTGCAATTAAATGACAAATAAGTACATGTATATTACATGTTTCACCCCAATTAAAACATCAAGAGATATTGGATACAGAGTAATCTAAACTATACTAGAATATGATACCGGCTGACTGACTGTATGTCCGCTGCATTTCGGGTTTTTTTTGGGGGGGGGGGCATTATAATACAATTATCTGTATACATTCAGTGCATGGTTTGTATTGGAAAATGTGTTAGGCATTAGCATTAGTGCTAATCACATCATAATGAAATAGTTTGCCTGTCAGCAGGCTGTGTTCCTAGTAACGGCAGGATGTTGTTGTGTGTTGTGAAGGAGGAGCAGAGTGAGGTTGAGTATGACCAGGATCAGGACATGTGATGATAAGTACCACTTCTTCATGTGACCGAGGAAGAGGAGCAGCCCAGTGGAGATTACAAACACTTGATTGTGTTCCACTCAAAACTGGAGAAAAAACACTCAGGAAAGGACTTTCTCTTCTCTCTATATATATATTGAACTGAAGGTATGTATAACTTGTATCTTATTCATGTGAAACCGTTTAGCAGATTTTCCTTTTGGCCCAATGTGATAATGTATTTTGTTCTATGTTGGAAGATAAACAGTAGCCTTCCGTCTTTGTGCAGACAGTTGTTAGTGATAAATTGCTTAAACAGTTTACTGGGCAAGTATTTAATTGGTTGGACTATACTGTATCACAGTGTACGGTAGGCCTAATCTTGTCGTTCTATTACTACACAGATAATAATTCATATTAATAATCAAGAAAGTGAATCTTAAAGTAGTGAAGTTGCATACATTTTTTAAAATAATTAAGTTGAAAAGTATTATTCTCAGGTAAACATATATGCATTGCACATCTGAGTTCAAATGCTGATCATTGATAGATGTACCGTGGTGGCCATTTTCTTGCCAAGCATTCTCCAGAAATGATCTACCAATGAGCCACACCCAATGTTCAACTAGTAATCACTGTTTGAATTAGATGTATTGATTACAGTGTCTAAATGATAAGAGTCAACAGAATACCCTGGAATAAATATTTAGCTACATGGACCTACCTGGAGATGTCAATGTGGAAGATGTGTTACAGGTGGACCAATTTGTAAGTCGCTCTGGATAAGAGCGTCTGCTAAATGACTTAAATGTAATGTAATGTGTTAGTTCAGGGTCATAGTAATATACTGAATAAAAATATAAATGCAACATGTAACAATCCCCCCCCCCCCCATTCTGGACCTGAGGCCGGTTGGACATTCTGCCAAATTCTCTAAAACTACGTTGGAGGCTGTTTATGGTCGAGAAATTAACATTTGATTATCTGGCTACAGCTCTGGTAAACATTCCTGCAGTCAGCGACATTCCTGCACGGCCCTCAAAACATGAGAGGCATTTGTGGCATTGTGTTGTGTGACAAAACTGCACATTTTAGAGTGGCCTTTTGTCCCCAGCACAAGGTACAGCTGTGTAATGATCATGCTGTTTAATCACTTCTTGATATACCACACCTGTCAGGTGGATGGATTATCTTGGCAAAGGAGAAATACTCACTAACAGGGAAATTTGTGTACAAACTTTGAAGGAAATTAGATTTTTGTGCCTATGGAACATTTCTGGGGGAAGAAAATTCAGCTCATGAAACATGGGACTAACACTTTACATGTTGTGTTTATGTTTTTGTTCAGTGTACTAAAACACAGACTAAACACACAGCTATTCATAGATATGTAGGCTGTAGAGATTGGAACTGATTACTTGAATCATATTTCCACTGGGACTATAGACATGACGCAAACAACTGCTGACATATGTGTAACAGTACAAGAAATACCCAGGAGAATAAAACATGAGAAAAAACAAGGCAGTGTTAAATACTGGGTTTATAACGGGTAAACACCACAATGGATATGAAATGTTTATAATGCTGTTGTAGCACAAACCAAAGAGCTATTATTATATTATATTTATCCTCCAGATGATGGATTAATGATAATGGCATTAGCAGACACTTTGAAAGCATAGATTAGGGTCTAACTATATTACATGACAAAACGTGATTTGAATAGGAATTTTGCCTGGATTTTTTTTCCAGTCTTCCCTATAGGCTCCATTGAAAACAAAGTGCCTCTGATCTTACTGTAAAGAATTATGTTTCAATATAAACTGACTGAATGGCTACTGAATACTTCCACTCTCTCTGTTGTTAATTTAGACTGCCCAGCTTGTACCCTCCTGCAGTTAGGATGCAGACCATTCAGACTGTAGAGACCCAGGTACCTTTCCTGAAGGAGAGCTTCTTCACCACAGCGTTTAAAGACAGGAGGAAGAGTAGTGTGACTAACCTGCTCCGCAGACAGCAACAACAACATCAAACTCACCATCCGCTTCCGCCTTCTCTGGACGGGGAGGAGCCTCGCATTGAGCATGCTCGACTGGGTCGCTCATCCAGCAGCCCGTTATGCAACAAAGCAGAGCGAGCAGATAGGAGCAGGGAGGGGGAGGGAGACAGTGAGTCTGTCAGCCTCCTCTCAGCAGCAGCAGCATCCTCACAGCTGCTCCTGACACCGACGAGCAGGCAGGGATTAGTGCTGAGCTCCCGAAGAACCAGTTCAGCAAACCATGAGAAACAGCCCCAGCAGCATGGCCTGATCGCCAAGGGGGTCCACCTGTTTAGGAACATGGGAAACCAGGAGGCCAAGCAGAGGAAGGTGGTAGGGGTAGATGCCCCCTGTGATGGGGTAGCTGAAGACAGAGAACTGGAGTGCTCTAATAAAGGCAAGAAATCCAAAGGGGGAGATGCCGGCAAGAAGAAATCCAAATCGGAATCCAAAAGCTCTGTGTTTTCCAGTATGCGGCTCAGGAAGAGTCTGTCGAAGGCTAAGGGGTTGTCCAAGGAGGATATCCTGGACAGCAAGGGATCCCAGCTGGAGGAGACTGGTGGGGTCAACAGCAGCCTCTCGGCAGATGAGCTGGGAATGATGTCGGATGGTGAGCCAGAACAAGGCCACTTGACAACATCGGGGCCGGAGGACGAGGGCCAGAGGATTAGTTCAGGATCAGACGGGGACCTCTACAGCTTCCACTCTGCTGCGGCTGATCATGAAGATCTGCTGTCGGACATCCAGCAGGCTATTAGGGAGCAGCATGGGACCTCTGACGGGGTCCTGGATAGGGTCACTCGCCCTTTGGCTGAGGAGGTCACCTCCCCCATCTCCGATGGTGATGTTGAACCCCTAGCCCCTGACCCCACTGACCCACAAGAGGTAACCTCCACTCAGGGGCCAGACCTGGACAAGGGACAGGTGGATGAGACACCTGTTGTTACTGATACTGTAGGAACAGACCAAAGTGCTGAGCTTGGAGAGTCAGAGGCAGAGGGAGGTGTTGCATCTGGGGAGGAGTCAGATTTAGGTTCACCAAGTGACAGTGGCCCCTCCTCGGCTGCCTTCGACACCGAGAGGAGCAGTGGAAGCCCCCTGCCCAAAACCACCAGCACCTACAGTTTCCCAGACACTACCGCCACCACCACATCCTATGAGAGCGCAGAGGAGCCCCAGGACGACCTGGAGAGTCCGGTAGTGACCTCCCAGCTGACTCAGAGCCAGAGCTTTGATGAGGGGGGTAGCACCATCGAGGGGGTCAGGTGCATCAGGTTGGGAACGACCTCAGGGTCACCCAGAAGTGTCAGTAACATGGACCTGACTGTGGAGAGGGAGGAGGGGGACAGGGGGAGAGACTTCCCGTCTATGAGCAGGAGGAAGAGTAGCTATTCTATCTCTCTGCTGACGGCTGACAGTTCTAAAAGAGCCCTTTCCAGAAGGATGTCCTCCACTACCTCCACTGTCAAGCCCTATCCTCCCATCCACCCTTCCTATGTGAAGACCACCACCAGGCAGTTGACATCCCCCATAGGCTCCCCCAGCCAAAGCCCCCTTATCCCCCGTAGGATGGGGCCAGGCTCTGGGGCAGGGTATGGGGGCCACAAGGCCCAGCTGTGGAGGACCACCAGGCAAAGGTCCTGCAGTATCGCCGGGCCTCTCAGTCATTCTGCAGACTGGACCAAGGATCTGGAAGGCCTCAGAGCTAGGCATGAGGATGCCGCTGACCTCCAGGAGCATGGGGGGTCAGAGAGAGGCATCCCAGGGGCTAGTCTGACCCTTGGCACCAGACTACGCCTCTCAGGTGTCCAGAACGCCACCACCGGGCCAAATCAAGATGTCTTCTCTGGTAAGTGACTGAGCATATAGGTGCTAAATGAGTTACAGGGTAACATTGGCATAAATGGGGTAAATATGTTGGTTAGATAATAATTTAGGCCTATTATGGCTGGGAATCCATGGAAGGCTGGTTGTAGTAAGCCATCATTTAGGGCTTTGAGCCTTTTTGCCAAACAGGGATTATGTGAGTGTGTAATGATAATTATCATCATGTACAATTACAATAACCATTGTGTATTTATAAATATAGGACCAATAGATATAAATGTATTTCTGTAATTATACCGTTATATTAAATTTGAATGTCAACCCCTGTAAGAACATACTGTGCTGTACCTTATGGAGCAATATGTTGACATGGATATCCTCCTCAGAATTATTAGACTACAGATGGCTGATGGTCTGGGGCTCAGCTGTTTCAGCTCTCTGCTCCCGCAGTGCTGATTGTGAAAATGATCACTCACCCATGGCAATGCCGTTCTTTGCCTAACTGTCTTGAGAGGGCTACACACACCCACACTCACAGAATGTTTGGATTACTTTTTAACGCTGCATTGTTGGGAAAAGGCTCATAAGTAAGCATTTCATGGTAAAGTCTGTGATAAATCAAATTTGATTGAACCCCTTCACATTTGCACAGCTGAACTGTAGCTAGATATTCAGATCATTCCTTGATACAGTGGTAGGTTGCTGTCTTGCCCAGGATTGAGCTGTCAAACTTGATTGTCAGTTTATCATTTTATCAACCAGACCATCTTGTTATCCAGTCTGGCCCTGGTTTGCCTCAGCTGTTGGAGCACTCAGTCATGTGACATGGATCTGTTTTAGAGAATATCAATAGGGACAGGGGTCACTAGCCTTTACACTGAGGGGAAGGAGATTCTTTGATGGTGCTGTTGTTGTTTGTGTTCATCTTTGTCACACTTTAAAGGAAACAAAAATACAGTTTCTTTGGATAAGGTTGTTCATCATACTGTCTGTGTATCTAAAAGAGGGTTGGCTATTGAACAGAGAGCAACGTCGCATTTGAACAAACATTTTGATTTCTTCATGTTCTTTAATCACACTGCTTAGATAAGCCTAAAAATAGCTTTGAACTATCCTTACCTTATTATAATCTAAAAAACATCCATTGCAAGAACAAGAAGAAGTTTTGTGTCACAACATTGAAAAAAACTACTTTTTGCAGCGTCGTGCGGCGTTAATTTAGATTTCTTTGCTATTAGTCCTAAGTAATTGACCTTTGGCGTTATTTGCAGTTGGCTCACGTGTTCTAGCTAATTCAAGTCATAACACGCATATAATAGCATTATAGATGATTAGTTTGACTGTTTATATCTCCTGCCAGTAGAACGTGGATCAGTAGAGGAGTAGGCCTACGTCTCCCCACCAAAGCTCCTCTGGTCACATTGCCATGACTTGTGACCTCTCTGGATTAGAAAACCAGGCCTTCCCTTGCTCTGTCTAGGCCATCCCTTTCGTAACATACACAGCTGAGCAATGTGGTAGGATTATTCCTCCCCACCTCCTATGACTCAATGACCAGGATGGTTCTGATAAATATCGTTATTTTGATGGTAGCCTAGAGTACTGTTTAAATGCCAGCTGTTAATGTGAAGGTTAAGCCATGGCATTTGCAGAAAGCATCTTCCATCATGTGATTTATAAGAAGGTGCCCTCTTTTGGCCACCTCAGGACCAATAGATGTTGCACAGAGAAGTTGAAAACACAGTATTTATAAAATAATAGTAGTAACACAATACTGTTTTGCAGTACTACATCTAGCTAACGTATCAATGTATAATGTTTGTTTTTAAAAACTGGGTGGTTCAAGCCCTGAATGCTGATTGGCTGAAAGCTGTGGCATATGAGACCATGTACCACGAGTATGACAAAACATGTATTTTTACTGTTCTAATTGTGTTTGCAACATAAGGGGGTGGGATATATGGCCAATATACCATGGTTAAGGGCTCTTCTTAGCCACAACACAGAGCAGAATGCCTGGATACAGCCCATAGCCGTGGTCTATTGGCCATATACAACAAACCCCCAAGATACTTTCAGGGCTCGAACCACCCAGTTTATAAAAACAAACATTATACAGTGATACGTTAGCTACTTAGTGATAACTAATATAAGCCATATATACTTTTGCTCCAGCATTTTCTATAATGATGTAGATTAGAAGTTTGAAACTGCTTGCACTTGTAGGTGCCAATTATCAAAACTGCTTGCACTCGTATGAGTCAATTATTGAAGCTGCTTGCACATGTAGATGTAGGTGTTAATTATCTTGTCTGAATCTGTGATCTACCATCTCACTCTCTATCTGTAGATCTTTGAATGTTAAATGTTTCTCTCTTCATTTTACATCTGTGTGTATCTCTATCAATTACAAAAATCCCTCTGCTGTCGCATCAATATCCTCTGCAGTATCTGTTTCTTCATAACGGTGTGTCTTCCCCAGATCTATTTTATGAATGTCTCTTTCTTTCTTTCTCTCTCTCTCTCTCTCTCTATTTTTCTTTCTTTCTTTCTCTCTCTCTCTCACTCTCTATTTTTCTTTCTTTCATTCTCTCTCTCTGTCGCTGTCTCTCTCACTCTCTTTCTTTCTTTCTTTCTTTCTTTCTTTCCTTTCTCTCTCTGTCACTGTCTCTGTCTCTATGTCTGTTGCTGTCTCCCCCCCTCGCTCTCTCTCTCACTCTCTCTCCCTCTTCCTCTCTGTGTCTCCCTCTCTGTCTCTCTCTCTCTCTCTCGCTCTCTCTCTTTCTCTTCCTTAGGACACACCCTGTTGGAGCGTCTATGTCTGCAGCAGCAGGGGAAGGGAGTGACGGAGGAGGAGGCGGAGAGGTTGTGTTGTCGTATGTTGGGCCTGGGGCTGCTGCAGCCCCTCAGTGACTGTTTCAGAGAGCAGCATGAAGACATTGTCACTCCAGCCACAGTCACCTTTAATGTGAGAACCAACCCTTTACTTACTAACATTGTTTCACTGCTGCCGTTTCAACAAATATCACACTGATCAAAGGCCGATCGCCTGAACTGGCTAGTATCACTCACTGGATGATAGTTTATTATGAACAAATTTATTCAAACAAATGTATTCTGGATTATGTTTCAAATATCCACCATCTCCCTATCTGGATGTTTTTATATTTGAGCGTTTCCTCATGTTGACAACAGTTCTCATGGTCAGCCTAACCATATGAAACTGATTTCATAAATGTTTAAATCCTTTTCCCAGTAACGCTTCACTCGGACGTAATCTCATGTTTGTGTGGTTATAATTTTCCAAGCAAAGTTCGTTGAGCGCGCTGTCAGTGCCATTTTTATCACATGCCCCTTGCAGCTGAATCCACTCAGCTGTAAGGTTCTTAGTCTGAGGATTTAAATATAGATTTCACGGCTTAGTAATTTTTCATAACTAGAAAAAAATGATATTGCGTGTGTACATGCATTCGTGTGTGTGTGTGCGGGGGGGGGGGGGGCTTCCTGTTGCAGTATCTCCATAGGGACTGAACATTGTGTTGTGAGGCAATGGGTTGTCATGTTTCCTTTCTTGATGTGCCATGTGATCAGAGCTGCTTTTCTTTTGCTCAGCCACCAAAGCAGATTTGTGTCTGAACAGATGAGCGTTTGTCTCTGGCTGCGCTGTGCACCTCCCCCCTTAGATACACTCACACACATAAACACACTGTCACAAACATTCAGTCATAACATGCACACAAAATCACATATAAATACAGTATGCACACACACACGCATGCCTTACAAACAGTCACTCTGTGACACACATACATCTGCTTGCGTAGACCATCTGCTGACTGCGTTGCATAAGAGCCCCACGTGCCCAGGGCTCAGGCTGCTCTTGAGAAGGCTCACTGTGGCTGGGTTGGTTCGCGCATGTCATCCCCTTTCACTGTCTCTACCTGGGGTTGGACCCGCAACCCTGCATTATTCAGCTTGACCAGAGTCAACCTCTAACCATGTCTATTGACAACGCTGCTCTCCTCCCTCACCTGCTCTCCTCCCTCACCCGCTGTCCTCCCTCACCCTTTTTTCTCTCTCTCACTCAATCTCTTGCCCTGTTTTATTTTCCTCCCTTCCATTTTCGAAATGCTCCTCTTTCATATTCACTCTCATTCCTCTCTCTCTCTCACTCTGTCTCTCTTTCATCTTCACTCTCATTCCTCTCTCTCTCTCTCTCTCTCTCTCTCTCACTCTGTCTCTCTTTCATATTCACTCTCATTCCTCTCTCTCTCACTCTGTCTCTCTTTCATCTTCACTCTCATTCCTCTCTCTCTCTCTCTCTCTCTCTCTCTCTCTCTCACTCTGTCTCTCTTTCATATTCACTCTCATTCCTCTCTCTCTCTCTCTCTCTCTCTCTCTCTCGCTCTCTCTCTCTCACTCTGTCTCTCTTTCATATTCACTCTCATTCCTCTCTCTCTCTCTCTCTCTCTCTCTCTTTCTCTCTCTCTCTCTCTCTCACTCTGTCTCTCTTTCATCTTCACTCTCATTCCCCTCTCTCTCTCTCTCTTTCTCTCTCTCTCTCACTCTGTCTCTCTTTCATCTTCACTCTCATTCCCCTCTCTCTCTCTCTCTTTCTCTCTCTCTCTTTCTCTCTCTCTCTCACTCTGTCTCTCTTTCATCTTCACTCTCATTCCCCTCTCTCTCTCTCTCTCTCTTTCTCTCTCTCTCTCACTCTGTCTCTCTTTCATCTTCACTCTCATTCCCCTCTCTCTCTCTCTCTTTCTCTCTCTCTCTTTCTCTCTCTCTCTCACTCTGTCTCTCTTTCATCTTCACTCTCATTCCTATCGCTCTCTCTCTCTCTTTCTCTCTCTCTCTTTCTCTCTCTCTCTCACTCTGTCTCTCTTTCATCTTCACTCTCATTCCTATCGCTCTCTCACACTCTTTCTCTCTCTTTCAACTCCACTCTCATTCCTATCTCTCTCTCACACTCTTTCAACTCCACTCTCATTCCTGTCTCTCTCTCTTCCTCCCTCCCTCTGTTTCTCTGTCCTCACTGTCCTCTCCCCTGTAAAAGTAGACAGCCTTTTTTGATTCCCTGAGATCTAATCACTCACTATAGTGCCACTATAATGAATCAGCATTGTCTCTATGGGGAAGATATTGTTGATGTGATAGAATAGGGGGCTATGACAGGTTCTGACCATGTTTTTGTCTCTGTCTGTACTGTAGTTGTGATTCTTTCTCCAGTTCAAACTGGAGTTCTGGTTAAGGTTTTGTTCTGGCATTGACTTCACAGAGAAAACAACGCCCCAGGCAAGCTCACAGACTGGAACAGAATGAATATGTGCTACGTAATGTGTAGACACCCACTCATACACACGCATACAGTACACACAAACACACACACTTGACATGCACAGTGTTGGAATGGCTTGATATTCTTACATAGATGGATAGCTATTATGTAGAGGTCTGTAAATTATCCGATTGATTTACAATATATTTAGATTCAGACTAAATTGGACCCTTAGAATTTCCCAATTGCATGTATTCAATATCATATTACCGTGCCGTGCTGGGACTGCTTGCTGCAATGGAATCATTCACAGCCATTTCCCAGGAAGAAAATGTGCTCAGTTGATAAGTAATAAGCTCTCATGCATTAAGCTGAACTAATGGAATATACACGGTAACAAGCTGAGTTTTCATATCTCAGATGAATGAGATTGGCTTTCTTTTAGCTTCTTGCAATGTTCTACATGTTCCACTGTACAATAGGGAGTCTTGTGCTAAGCAAACACTGTACCTTAGATCACTTAGGAAAAGTGGACGTTTTTATTGGTTCGATTAGTACAGTGAAAGCCCTCTCTGTTTAGCTAATGTTGGTTGATGTCCTCTGAATCAACAGAGGGCTTTACATAGGTTGCTTTATTGATTTATTCCTTGGAGTAAAATGTGATTAAATATGAAGGGAGTTCCTGTTTCTCTATCTGTATGTTAAATAGCTGTCTGCCTTTTTTTTGCACTTCCCTGTTTTGGCCTTGATTTGTGTGTATAAGTAAATGCCAAAACAGGGCAGTGCAAAAAATAAAAAATAAACTGAAAATTATGTAGGTCTAATGTCCCAGTTATATTCGCCTGGTTATTATATGGTGTTAATATATCATGTGAATAAAATTCTGTACAAATACTTACTAACATGATCATTGTTTGTTTTCCCTCCCCCAGGAGGACCAGCTGTATACATGGGCCACCTTCGGCCTGCCCTCCCACCTCTGGGAACCCCATGAAGGCCGTACCCCAGGCCGCATCCAGGACCTGTGGCCCCCTCCACAAGCAGCTCAGGTATGTTTTCAGCACTGTGTGTTTTATGTAGTGTACCACATCAAGCAGATGAGATCCAGAGGAGAACATTTATTCAAATAGTGTGACATTGAAAATGTTGCGTCAACTTCAACCGATGACTGTGTGCCTCAGAAGGACAACAGATCTTTGTAATCTTCTGTTTGCTATTACAACTGGAAGTGAATGAATGCCCAGACATGTTTTGTTACAATACTGTCCTCTTGTGGTTATATTTTGTATATTTTGTACAATGACAGCGCATGAGGATATTACTCTTGCTCTTCCAACAGAGGTCAGGCTTGGCTTGAATTCTTACGATAACTTTCATAGGTCATTGTCAGAAGCAGGTTAACTTCATATTCTGTCAAGCTCCTAACCTTGTAATGGTCTCCTGAACGTCACTCAGAAAGACTCGGACTGTAAAGTCAACACGAACTGTAGTATGCATAGACATGGGTGTTGTGATGTGCATCTAACTCTGGGCTCTGCACTCTACACATGGCCTCTTTGAAGATCATGGAGACTTTGATCATCTCGTGGGTCAAGTCTTTGAAGTCTCCCCATCAATGTTCTAACTACCCAGGTGCTGGAAGCCTGGCGTCTAGACATGTGGTCTTCCCTGACCTGACCCTGACCATGACCCTGACCCTCACTTTACCCTGACCTATAACCCTGGAACCAAACACCCTCAGTTGTGGGTGTTTGTTTACCCTTATTCACTCAGGTTGTGGCATCTACTAGGTTTGAAGTCTGAGGAAAATATTGCTTTTTTGTAAGCATGTATTTTTTTGTAAAATGGGCTTCTTCTATAGAAATAAATCCTACCTCTTGCTAAATAGTAGAAACCATATTATCTAGTCAACGTTCCTGTCAGTCCTAGACTATGGTGTCATCATCAATATGAACGCAGCTGCCACTTCATTAGAGCAGTTAGATGCAGTTTATCATAGCCCACTGTGCTTTATTAAGGGTGACAGTTTTACCACTCATCACTGCATTATCTAGCAGAAAGTTGGTTGGCCCTCTTTGATGTCACATACTGTAGGTTGATTGATACATCGCTATGTTTTCATTTATTAAGCCCTTTTACAAAAAGTCCCACGGTACCTAACATCTTTACTAAACTTTAGACATACGAGTTACCACACCCGCTCTCAGGGATGCCTAACTCTGGACATGACTTTGGTCTCTACTGCGTTAGGTAAATCAGCTTTTAGTTTTGTTGCACTTTATTTGTGCAACAGTCTTCAAAATGTTCTTAAATGTGATGTTCTGGTACCTCTAGGGCAATTCAGAAAGTTGATGAATGTGTTAGTTTTTTTCTTTCTGCTTGCATGTTGTATTTGGATGTGGGTAATGGTCTCGGTATGACTCCCTGATAAAATAAAGGTATAATAAATAGTCAACTTAAAAGCACATTCCTTGAAAAGTGTTAATGGCTTGACTGTTTACATCCATCAAAAAGGGCTTCAAACATCCCTTTATGTAATATTCAAATATATTTTGTATAAATGTATTTTATTGCTTCTGCTTGAAAGGTGGTCTGAAATCCTTTTTCCATGACAGATTTCGTCAAAGTCCAGGAATCTGTCACAAGAGGACAATGGCAGTGATATTCCAGGGCTGGAGAAGACCATTAATGACTTGAGGATAAAGATTGCAGCACTGGAAATCCAGCATGCATCTCTGGAGATGGAGATCGACTCGAAGAAGAGAGGAGACGGGGACAATACTGTGGCCTTGGGGGGTATCAGCCTCGCAGGAAAGAAGAGGATCGAGGTTTCCGTACAGACATCCCCTTTGGAGGAGGCCTTTAGATTTGAAGTGCCTTTCAGGGGAGGGTCAATCCCCTCCTCAGCCTCTCCCCCAGCAATCTCCTCCTCCTCCCTCCACAAACATGAGTTTGTCTGTACCTGCCAACAGCAGCAGCAGAGTGGTACCCAGCCCCCACCTTCTCCCACCCCAGGTATACCCCCTCCTCCTCCCCTTCCTCCTCTACCTCAGCTCTCTGGAGGGCCCCCACCACCACCACCCCCTCTCCCTGGTGGGGCTGGTCCTCCTCCTCCACCCCCTCCTCCTCCTTTACCAGGTATGGGCGGATCCTGTCCCCCACCTCCACCCCCTCCTCCTCCTTTACCAGGTATGGGCGGATCCTGTCCCCCACCTCCACCCCCTCCCCTGCCAGGCTTTGGACCTCCACCTCCACCCCCGCCACCAGGTATTGGCCCCCCTCCTCCGCCCCCACCCCCCGGCGGTGGACCTCCACCTCCCCCAGGATTTGGCCCTCCTCCCCCTCCCGGTGGATTCATGGCCCCCATGGCCCAGGAGGCTGTCCCACAGAAGGCACCCATTGAGCCCCCCAAGCCCATGAAGCCTCTCTACTGGACCAGGATCCAGCTGCATGCTAAAAAGTAATTACTAGTCCACTTTAGTCCAATGACTCTTCGTACATATACAGTATGTTTATCCAAAGCTTCCTGTTTAACTACAGTATATGAGATATCCATAAACATAACGCATGAAAGAGAACGTATGCAAAAGATAGAGATAGATCATTGACATTCATGGAGGCTATAGAATGGGTTTTCTACTGAAGATAAAGATCAGCCTTGTAAACCAATGCTACACAGATGGTAACCCAGTCTAAAATCTGAGAAAGATGTGGGGAAAGAGTTTGGTGAGATGTTGTTTGAGTTGAAACAGATGTTGAGATGTGCTTTACAGTGTTGGGGAAGCTTCTCTGAAATCATAGTTTCCCAAACTACCAACACTGGAAGAAGTTAAGCTACACTAAAGCCACCTTAAGGAAAAAATAGTTTCCTGAACTAAAACTAATTCGAAAAAGTAGTTCATTACATCCAAGCTACTTCGGGAAAAATTGTCATATCTAAATCTGAAATGTCATAGACTACAAATTGCAAAAACAGATCACTCTGGGGTCAGGTGTTAACAGAATGTGTCATTTAGCCTATTAAACACAAAAACTATGTTTCAACTGTGATTTACGCAAGTCTGATGCCGAAAAACAAAGGAAATTCTTCCCTACTTCACAAATATTTTCTTTTCTTTTTGAAATAAAAGTAGTGTGTAGTTTCAGTAGTTAACTACACCACTACATGGCCAAAACGTTATTAACTACTGAAAACACTCCCTGGATTTGAATTTAGTTCAACTACCACCAAGCTACTGCAAAATGAAGATACATTTCTAGTTAAACTACATGTATGTTGACTTCTCCCTAACATTGGCGGGTTGGTACTGATGCACTTGTTCAGACTCCACACATGTAAATTAGTCTTATAATAGCCTTCAAATTGTACTGTGAAGTGTAAATAAGTCCATCTTATGATAATCAGTGGGCATGATACATAGTGGTGTTTTTATTTATAGTTATTGGAAATGTAATGTACTGTACATTGTCTGAAGAGATGCTATAGTGCTGGTCTTCCTGCTTTCTGGGGCTCGGTAAAGCATAACATGCCATACATTTTCAGTTGTAGGTTTGAGGTATACATCACCAGGATAAAGATGAAATGAAAGTGATGTAATGCAGATCTTTCTCTCTTCTACCTGAGGGATGCGAGTGGTTCTCTGGTTTGGGAGAAGATCGAGGAACCGTCAGTGGATTTTGATGAGTTTGTCAAGTTGTTTTCCAAAAGTGCTGTGAAGGAGAAAAAAAAGCCAATATCAGACACCATCACCAAGTCCAAGGCCAAACAGGTACTGTACATTGTATGAGCTTGTGTCTGCCTGTCTGCCCTTGACTCTCTTTGGTGCCATCTCTGTCTCTTCCTCCCCTTGACGCTCTTTGGTCCCATCTCTTTCTCTTCCTCCCCTTGACGCTCTTTGGTGCCATATCTGTCTCTTCCTCCCCTTGACGTTCTTTGGTCCCATCTCTTTCTCTTCCTCCCCGTGACGCTCTTTGGTCCCATCTCTTTCTCTTCCTGCCCTTGACGCTCTTTGGTCCCATCTCTTTCTCTTCCTCCCCGTGACGCTCTTTGGTGCCATCTCTGTCTCTTCCTCCCCTTGACGTTCTTTGGTTCCATCTCTTTCTTTTCCTCCCCGTGACGCTCTTTGGTGCCATCTCTGTCTCTTCCTCCCCTTGACGTTCTTTGGTCCCATCTCTTTCTCTTCCTGCCCTTGACGCTCTTTGGTCCCATCTCTTTCTCGTCCTGCCCTTGACGCTCTTTGGTCCCATCTCTTTCTCTTCCTGCCCTTGACTCTCCTTGGTTCCATCTCTTTCTCTTCCTGCCCTTGACTGTCTTTGGTTCCATCTCTGTCTCTTCCTGCACTTCTCTCCGTCACATTAATCCCCTGCCTGTAAATGACATGAGGAAGTGATGTAGCCAGAGACTGATTATGTGGTGTGAGGTCTGGCTGCCCCTGGATTCCAGGCCCAGCGAAACTCGGAGCCAGTGTGTGGCGTGTGGTTCGCAAACCCACACTGATGACTGGGAGACACTGTGGCAGCCTCGTCTGTCCTGTGATTCCTCCCCTGAGACCGCTGCTCCGTGGCTCAGATCCAATAGTCTAGCATAGCTTCCCTTTCAAACTTTGTACTGTACTTTTCTGTCACAGCCAATGATCTGATGGATTTAAGTACCATGGTGGAGAACTAGCTAGCCAAGCACTTCCGCTCTAAGTGGTCACAGGGGAAATTAGGATAAAAAATAGGGTTTAGTAGAGTATTGGGACAGAGCCTTTCGTGTGCTCTTCCCTCTTGTGTGAGAGGGACTTCCTCTGTGTATTCAGTACAGACAGACTTGATGATTGATGAAGAGCAGAAAGCTAGGCTGAGTCACTTTTTATACTCACTCTCAGTCAGACCTCATTATGTCTGGATTCAATCAACCTACCGACCATACAACATTCATTCATCACTTGGATATGATTAATACCTTTTTTAAAGTAATAATGGAATAGCGTTTGCAAAGCATTTTTTATGCGTTATGTCGAACGTGTTAGATATTTGGATATACCTTGTTATCATCTTTCTTCCCTCTCACACCTTCTGTCTTTGTTATGACTGGATTTGTGTCTTCAGTGGACTGGCTACTTCACATTGTACTAGCCCACTTTGTTATATTCAATGTTAAATGGGAAACTGTAGAGAAAGAATACTGTACTCAGGCCTTTAGTTACATTAACAGACGTCTGCGTTTCTCTTCTGCCTGTGAGTACTTTTTCCACATCAACAAATGTTGTTTTGTGATAATTTATTCTCTTTTGTGGTCTAATGAAGAACAAATTTTCCCTCTGGGTTTATTTCTGGCATGTGATGCAGGGCTTTGTGGGTTTCGTAGAAATATGTGTAGGCCAACATTGAAAACACAGTATTACTGGAATGATTGACTCATGACAGGGAGGAGACACAAATAAAACATCAAACGATGATTGACAGGAATGAAAGATCTTTTAAAACCTAGGATTCAATTTCTGCACATGGTTTGTATGTAATATTTTCATTGAAACCATGTTCCCATCAGGAAAACGTTTTTGAATGGATAATGAACTGTACATTAATAAACAGTTTATGATAAACTAGTTATGATATACTGCAGGAGAATAGTTATTCTGTAGATCCTGTCAAAAGGATATCAAATGTGGTAGAATGATCTTCAAAAAGGATATCCAATGTGGTAGAATGATCTTCAAAAAGGATATCCAATGTGGTAGAATGATCTTCAAAAAGGATATCCAATGTGGTAGAATGATCATCACTATAAACACATCAGACAATATTATACTGCAGTGTAATATCACCATTATGCACCTGCAATAGGAGCTTGGCCAACTGATATATTACTACTTTAATCATTGAAAATGACATTCTATGAAGTCTACAGTGTGTTGGAGGCAGGAGGGCAGTGATGTAACTGTGTCCATGTTCTATGTTGTGGTTTGTGTGATCTGGAGCACATGAAATTGGTCTGTTTGAGTCTGGGGTTTACTAGTTACCCTCCCCACACCACTTTATAACCCAGAAGCCACTCTGCTTTCTCAGTCTGACTGTGGTCACCTGGCTACTCCACAGGAGGTTGGTGGCACCTTAATTGGGGAGGACAGGCTTGTGGTAATGACTGGAGCAGAATCAGTGGAATGGTATCAAATACATCAAACACATGGTTTGATGCCATTCCATTTTCTCCGTTCTGGCCATTATTATGAGCTGTCTTCCATTCAGCAGCCTCCACTGGTCTACTCTACTGTGAACCGTACATGATACATTCCGTGTTTTCACCAAGGCTGTTGGCTGTTGGTTTATCCATATACAGTGGCTTGCAAAAGTATTCACCCCCCTTGGCATATTTCCTATTTTGTTACCTTACAACCTGGAATTAAAATAGATTTTTTGGGGGTTTGTATTATTTGATTTACACAACATGCCTACCACTTTGAAGATGCAAAATATTTTTATTGTGAAACAAACAAGAAATAAGAGAAAAAAACAGAAAACCTGAGCGTGCATAACTATTCACCTTCCAGAGTCAATACTTTGTAGAGACACCTTTTGCAGCAATTACAGCTGCAAGTCTCTTGGGGTATGTCTCTATAAGCTTGGCACATCTTGCCAAGGATTTGGGATTTTTTGGCAATTCTTCAAGGCAAAACTGCTCCAGCTCCTTCAAGTTGGATGGGTTCCGCTGGTGTACAGCAATCTTTAAGTCATACCACAGATTCTCAATGTGGAGTGTTCAGCTTAAAGTGGTCCTATGGACAGATACTCCAATCTCCGCTGTGGAGCTTTGCAGCTTATCTTTTGTCTCTTTGTTGCCCATCTGATTAATGCCCCCCTTGCCTGGTCCGTGAGTTTTGGTGGGCGGCCCTCTCTTGGCAGGTTTGTTGTGGTGCCATATTCTTTCCATTTTTAATAATGGATTTAATGGGTGCTCCATGGGATATTTTTTTATAACCCAACCCTGAGCTGTATTTCTCCACAACTTTGTCCCTGACCTGTTTGGAGAGCTCCTTGGAGAGCTCCTTCATAGTGCTGCTTGCTTGGTGGTGCCCCTTGCTTAGTGGTGTTGCAGACTCTGGGGTCTTTCAGAACAGATGTATATACAGTGGGGCAAAAAAGTATTTAGTCAGCCACCAATTGTGCAAGTTCTCCCACTTAAAAAGATGAGAGAGGCCTGTCATTTTCATCATAGGTACACTTCAACTATGACAGACAAAATGAGGGAAAAAAATCCAGAAAATCACAGTTTTTACCAAAAAGTTATATTTTGGTTTCATCTGACCATATGACATTCTCCCAATCTTCTTCTGGATCATCCTAATGCTCTCTAGAAAACTTCAGACGGGCCTGGACATGTACTGGCTTAAGCAGGGGGACACGTCTGGCACTGCAGGATTTGAGTCCCTGGTGGCGTAGTGTGTTACTGATGTAAGGCTTTGTTACCTTGGTCCCAGCTCTCTGCAGGTCATTCACTAGGTCCCCCCGTGTGGTTCTGGGATTTTTGCTCACCGTTCTTGTGATCATTTTGACCCCACGGGGTGAGATCTTGCATGGAGCCCCAGATCGAGGGAGATTATCAGTGGTCTTGTATGTCTTCCATTTCCTAATAATTGCTCCCACAGTTGATTTCTTCAAACCAAGCTGCTTACCTATTGCAGATTCAATCTTCCCAGCCTGGTGCAGGTCTACAATTTTGTTTCTGGTGTCCTTTGACATCTCTTTGGTCTTGGCCATAGTGGAGTTTGGAGTGTGACTGTTTGAGGTTGTGGACAGGTGTCTTTTACACCAAGTTTACAGCCAACACTAGACACTAGCATTTGTGTACGTTTATCATGGCATAATGCTATGCTAGGCTCTGCTACCAACAGGCAACATTTTCACGAAAATAAGAAAAGCAACCAAATTAAATCATTTACCTTTGAAGAACTTTGGATGTTTTCACTCAGGAGACTCCCAGTCAGATAGCAAATCTTCCTTTTTTCCAAAAAGATTGTTTTTGTAGGCGAAATAGCTCCGTTTGTTCTTCACGTTTGGCTGAGAAATCGACCGGAAAATGCAGTCACTACAACGCCAAAATGTTTTCCAAATTAGCTCCATAATATCTACAGAACCATGGCAAACGTTGCTTATAATCAACCCTCAAGGTGTTTTTCACATATCTATTCGATAAAATATCCACCGGGACAATTGGTTTCTCATAAGAAGCGATTGGAAAAATGGCTACTTGTGTACTTTACGCAAGAATTTATGCGGGAGCCATCATGTGACCACTTGCTAAAGGTGGTCCCTTACGGCTATTCTTCAACATAAATGCGTAAAAAGACGTCACAATGCTGTAGACACCTTAGGGAATACGTAGAAAGTGTAAGCTCATTCGTAGCTCATTCACAGCCATATAAGGAGTCATTGGCATGCAGGTCTTTCAAAAAATGGGGCACTTCCTGGTTGAATTTTTATCTGCGTTTCGCCTGTAACATCTGTTCTGTTGCACTCACAGACAATATCTGTGTTTTTTTCTATCCAAAGCTGTCAATTATATGCATAGTCGAGCATCTTATCGTGACAAAATGTCTTGTTTAAAACGGGAACGTTTTTTATCCAAAAATGAAAATACTGCCCCCTAGTTATAAAAGGTTAACCAGCATGGCCACCACAGCATTCTGCAGCAATACACCATCACATCTGGTTTGCGCTTAGTGGGACTATCATTTTGTTTTTCAGCAATTCAATGACCCAATACACCTCCAGGCTGTGTAAGGGCTATTTGACCAAGAAGGAGAGTGATGGAGTGTTGCATCAGATGACCTGGCTTCCACAATCACCTGACCTCAACCCAATTGAGATGGTTTGGGATGAGTTGGACCACGGAGTGAGGGAAGAGCAGAAAACAAGTGCTCAGCATATGTGGGAACTCCTTCAAGACTGTTGGAAAAGCATTCCAGGTGAAGCTGGTTGAGAGAATGCCAAGAGTGTGCAAAGCTGTCATCAAGACAAATGGTGTTATTTCATAATTTTGATGTCTTCACTTTTATTCTACAATGTAGAAAATAGTAAAAACAAAGAAAAACCCTTGAATGATTAGGTGTGTCCAAACCTTTGACTGGTACTGTATTTGTGATGTGCCAATCTATTCTCACATTGTTGTTGTGACATTTTACTTTTAAATAGTGAAGTCTCGCCATTGATACGAACAGGCCTTTAATGCATTTTTTGGTTTGTGAAAAACTTAATTTGATAAACAAACAATTACAGAGAAAAGAGCACAGTGGACGTACACTACTGTACACTTAGTGGGCCTTCCCTACTGATCTCCATATGAACTCTATTATCACTGTAACGGGTTGAAGTGATAAGTTGAGATCTAAGATCTACGCATTCTGGATCCTCCCATTGAAAATATGATGGATGTGGAGAACTGAACGAGAGGGGGAAATGTTCAATCACTTTATTATTTGCATAATGTTTGTGGGTGAATTGGCAACAGTGCTCTTCCCATAAAAGGAAATGATAGAAATGAAGGAAATGATAACGGGACATTGAGCCTCATTGAGCCTCAGTTCTGCCCTGTTTTGTACTTATTTTATATAGAGCCACAACTACAGGGAACTCTCTTCCACCTCAACTCAAGCTAGCAGTAAAATCAGATTTAAAAAACAAACAGATAAAACAGTACCTCATGGAACATCACGGACTGTGAAGAGACACACTCTAACACACACACACACACACTCTAACACACACACTACACACACCCAAACATTGTAATATTGTACATTTTATATTGTAAATGTGTAATATCTGAGCATTGTTACTTTTAATGGACAATGTCTTGATGTATTGTTGTATTTATGATGTAGTCTGTTGTTTTACTATGATGTATTAATGTATTTCTGTTTGGACCCCAGGAAGAGTAATAAATACTAAATACTAAATTAAATAAATAATAAATAAATTAAAAAGTTCTCTGTTCTCTCTGTCTCTCTCTCTCTCTCTGTCTCTCTCTCTCTCTCCCCCTCTCACTCTCTCTCTCTCGCTCGCTCTCTCTCCCTCTCGCTCTCTTGCTCTCTCTCTCTCTCTCTCCCTCTCGCTCTCTTGCTCTTTCTCTCTCTCTCTCCCTCTCGCTCTCTCGCTCTTTCTCTCTCTCTCTCCCCGGCTCGCTCTCTCTCTCTCTCTCTCTCTCTCTCTCTCAGGTGGTGAAGCTTTTGAACACCAAGCGATCTCAGAATGTGGGGATCCTCATGTCCAGCATCCACTTGGACATGAAGGACATTCAGAATGGTGAGCGGTGATGTTCCAGCTCAACACAGCATAATGATGTTAATGCAACCGGCTACGCCCGCTCTGTAGTTACCTAAATTCAAGTTCGTTCGGACAAAGCATTGAACTCGCTAGACTTCTGATGGATCTAGTCATAATTCATGTGTGTTATTGCCTCAAGTAAGATGCCTCATTATTGAGTTATCACTAGACTTTCAAGTAGGTAGGATGTGGTATTCTGTTTCTCTCTGTGTGTTTCCATCTTTCATTTGGTTTACTATATTCTATTTTATCCCGCTTTCTCTCGTTCTCTAATCTATTGTCAGTCTGTGTCCTAGTCTAAATTGCCTTTTTAAAGGGGAACTACTCCAGACTTAACTGAGAATGGAATCTCCTCCTGTTATAGTCCTCTGATTGCCTCGCCATTCATCCCTCATCCGTGTGTCTAAACACGCCTTTTAAGATGTACGCTGGGGAGGGTCTGTCTATCCTATAAGTTCTCTTCATAGGCTTATCTCAACGGGAGGAGGTGGGCCATACTCATCAGTCGCCAGTGTTAGGACTTTCTTTCAGCATACAGCATTAGTGTTGATTAGAGGGTACAGTATATCATGGGGTGATGAGATAGGGAAAGAGAAATACAGTGCTTCACATGTTCAGAATGATCTGGGAACCATCCACGTAATGTTACACTGTTTGGGATTGTAATATGTTCTCTAAACCCCACATCTAAAGAGACAAGGGAGAAAGAGACATTTTCTGAATCATAGTTTTGATGTTCTTTTTTATGACTGCGGCATTGTTTTATAGAGAGTCATAATAGCTCACCATTGGTGGTTATTTAAGCAATAAGGCACGATTGGGTGTGGTATATTGGCCATATACCACAAACCCCCAGGTGCCTTATTGCTATTATAAACTAGTTACCAACATAATTAGAGCAGTAAAAACAAATGTTTTGTTATACCTGTGGTATACGATCTGATATACAACGGCTGTCAGCCAATCAGCATTCAGGGCTCGAACCACCCAGTTTAGAATTAGTCTTCTATTTGGCTGACACTTTCATAAGACACCTCCGTGCGATGTGGGCTTCCTGTGGGCTTTTAGAGGGCTAGACATGGTGCTAGGTGCCAGGGTTGGAACCTGGCTCATTGTGATATGGAGGATGCTGGAAGTTGCTGCTGGGTTTGGTCATGGATGGGAGAGATGATACAGGCTTTTCCTCTCTGTCAGATACTCAACCCTGTTTGAGTCAGTAACTTAAACCAAATGAGTGAGAGTGAGAGAGCAGGCAGAGAGAGGGAGAGCAGGCAGAGGAAGGGAGAGGCTGGCCCTGTGGTGAATGTGGAGGGAAAGAGAGTGTGAAAGGTTTTAGGGTGAAAGCTAAATAAAGAGAGAGAGAGAAACTGGCAGACAGAGGGTAGGGTGTGAGAGAGATCGAAATGGAGTATGTGATGGAGTCACTTGGGGATTGAAGAAGAGATAGAAGGATTCATATTATAGAAGAAGAAAGCTGTTTGAGGATTGTTCATTTTCTCTCACAGCAGTTTTCTGTTGACAGACATGAGATAACAAAATAAAATAAAGATCTGACAGTTTTGCTTGTTTGTCCAGACTGACCACAGTACAGAAACACCAAAAGGCCTTTACACAGCAATTTCCAAATCCCCAATGATTTCCTACAAATCAAGGCCAGCAATATGAATGATTGGAAGAAGATCACAACTGGGTTGATGCTGTGTTTACTTGTTTTCAGATCCCCATTAGCTATTGCAAAGGCAGCAGCTATTCTTATTCTTCTGGGGATCCACAAAAACACAAAACATGACAAATAATGAAACACGGGCCTCCCGAGTGGGGCAATGTTCTAAGGCACTGCATCACAGTGCTAGAGGCGTCACTACAGACCCTGGTTCGATCCTAGGCTGTGTCGCAGCCAGCCGCGACTGGGAGACCCATGAGGCGGCGCACAATTGGCCCAGCGTCATCCGGGTTAGGGGAGGTTTTGGCCGACTTGTCCCATCGCACTCTTGCGACTCCTTGTGGCGGGCGCATGCATGCTGACTTCGGTCGCCAGCTGTACGGTGTTTCCTCTGACACATTGGTGCAGCTGGCTTCCGAGTTGAGCGAGCAGTGTGTCAAGACGCAGTGCGGCTTGGCAGGTCGTGTTTCGGAGGACGCATGGCTCTCGACCTTCGACTATCCTGAGTCCATATGGGTGTTGCAGCGATGGGACAAGATCGCAACTACCAATTGGATCTCATGAAATTGTGGAGAAAAAGGGATAAAAAGTACCACAACAACAAAAACATTACGAAACACTAGTTCACTGATAGACAAGCCAGCAAAAATACCAATTGTTTACACATAGTTGTATGTGTTAGGTCAGTGGTTAGGTGGTGAATAGAACACTCATTCAACTGATTTATCTACACTTATATTCCAGGGAGGGTTACATTCGGCTTCTATTAAATAGGAGATTGTGTGCAAAAGTTTCAGCTAGGAATGCATGTGTCATGCAAGTTCATTAACCTTTCGTAATCAGACGTACTGCAGGAGAGCCTGAATATGTCATGTTTATTATATCCTGTTCCTTTTTAGATGAGCTTTGTGACAGTACTTCAACATAGATCAGATGATATACGTATGTGGTCTCTCTGTGCTCAATGCATACCTCAACCCGCCAACTGGGTGGTTCGAGCCCTGAATGCTGATTGGCTGACCCTCAGGCTCTGTTTATCTTTAACATTTACTTTCAAAGGATTACACTCACAGGTGTGAGGTCCTTGCGTTGAGACAAAAAGGTGACATCATACACTGAAATTCAAACACAGCGCTTTTTACCTTGACAGATTTTTCAAGAACCCACATTTATGTTTTAGTTTATGACTTCCAGTGTTAAAGGGGAGGGATGACAACTTGGATACTCAGTTCCAGTAGTACCTGTGGTGTGAGAAAGCAGTCTGTACTGCAGTGTGTGAGATGTGTCACCAGCTCATCAAATGGCCAGCAAGAACAGCCCTTGTACCAACAACCTAGAAACCAAGTGTAATGTATATTATTTTGTTTTCACCTTTAGGTAAGCTAGTTGAGAACAAGTTCTCATTTGCAACTGCGACCTGGCCAAGATAAAGCATAGCAATTCGACACATACAACAACACAGAGTTACACATGGAATAAACAAAACATACTCAATAATACAGTAGAACAAAAGAAAACAAAAAGTCTATATACAGTGAGTGCAAATTTGGTAAGATGAGGGAGTTTAGGCAATAAATAGGCCATGGTAGCGAAGTAATTACAATATAGCAATTAAACACTGGAATGGTAGATGTGCAGAAGATGAATGTGCATGTAGAGATACTGAGGTGCAAAGGAGCAAGATAAAGAAATAAATACAATATGGGGATGAGGTAGGTAGATAGATGGGCTGTTTACAGATGGGCTATGTCCAGGTGCAGTGATCTGTGAGCTGCTCTGACAGCTGGTGCTTAAAGCTAGTGAGGGAGATATGAGTGACCAGATATGAGTGGGCAGCAGAGAACTGGAAGGAAAGACGACAAAAGGAGGAATTGGCTTTGGGGGTGACCAGTGAGAAATACCTGCTGGAGCGCGTGCTACAAGTGGGTGCTGCTATGGTGACCAGTGAGCTGAGGTAAGGCTGGGCTTTACCGAGTAGAAACTTGTAGATAACCTGTAGCCAGTGGGTTTGGCGACGAGTATGAAGCGAGGGCCAACCAACGAGAGCGTACAGGTCGCAATGATGGGTAGTGTATGGGGCTTTGGTGACAAAACGGATGGCACTGTGATAGACTACATCCAGTTTGTTGAGTAGAGTGTTGGAGGTTATTTTATAGATGACATCACCGAAGTCGAGGATCGGTAGGATGGTCAGTTTTACGAGGGCATCTCTGGCAGCATGTGTGAAGGATGCTTTGTTGCGATATAGGAAGACGATTGGAGATGCTTAATGTGAGTCTGGAAGGAGAGTTTACAGTCTAACCAGACACCTAGGTATTTGTAGTTGTCAGAGCCGTCCAGAGTAGTGATGCTGGATGGTCGAGCAGATGCGGGCAGTGATCGGTTGATCGGTTTTATTTGCGTTTAAGAGCAATTGGAGGCCACGGAAGGAGAGTTGTATGGCATTGAAGCTCATCTGGAGGTTAGTTAACACAGTATCCAAAGATGAGCCAGAAGTATACAGAACAGTGTCGTCTGCGTAGAGGTGTATCAGAGAATCACCAGCAGCAAGAGCAACATCATTGATGTATACGGAGAAGAGAGTCAGCCCAAGGATTGAACCCTGTGGCACCCCCATAGAGACTGCCAGAGGTCTGGACAACAGGCCCTCCGATTTGATACACTGAACTCTGTCTGAGAAGTAGTTGGTAAACAAGGCGAGGCAATCATTTGAGAAACCAAGCCTGTCGATAAGAATGTGGTTTGACAGAGTCAAAAGCCTTGGCCAGGTTGTAGAATACGGCTGCACAGTAATGTCTCTTATCAATGGCGGTTATGATGTCGTTTAGAACCTTAAGCGTGGCTGAGGTGCACCCATGACCAGCTCTGAAACCAGATTGCATAGCGGAGAAGATACGGTGGGATTCAAAATGGTCGGTAATCTGTTTGTTGACTTGGCTTTCGAAGACCTTAGAAAGACAGGGTAGGATAGATATAGGTCTGTAGCAGTTTGGGTCTAGAGTGTCACCCCCTTTGAAGAGGGGGATGACCGCGGCAGCTTTCTAATCTTTGGGAATCTCAGACGATACGAAAGAGAGGTTAAACAGGCTAGAAATAGGGGTTGCAACAATTTCGGCAGATCATTTTAGAAAGAGAGGGTCCAGATTGTCTAGCCCGGCTGATTTGTAGGGGTCCAGATTTTGCAGCTCTTTCAGAACATCAGCTATCTGGATTTGGGTGAAGGAGAAATGGTGGGGGCTTTGGCGGATTGCTGTGGAGGGTGCCGGGCAGTTGACCGGGGTAGGGGTAGCCAGGTGGAAAGCATGGCCAGCCGTAGAGAAATGCTTATTGAAATTCTCAATTATAGTGGATTTATCGGTGGTGACAGTGTTTCCTAGCCTCAGTGCAGTGGGCAGCTGGGAGGAGGTGCTCTTTTTCTCCATGGACTTTACAGTGTCCCAGAACTTTTTTGAGTTAGTACTACAGGATGCAAATTTCTGTTTGAAAAAGCTAGCCTTAGATTTCCTAACTGCCTGTGTATATCTGTTCCTAACTTCCCAGAAAAGTTGCATATCACGCGGGCTATTCGATGCTAATGCAGAATGCCACAGGATGTTTTTGTGCTGGTCAAGGGCAGAAAGGTCTGGAGTGAACCAAGGACTACATCTATTCCTAGTTCTACATTTTTTGAATGGGGCATGCTTATTTAAGATGGTGAGGAAGGCACTTTAAAGAATAGCCAGGCATCATCTACTGATGGGATGAGGTCAATGTCATTCCAGGATATCCCGGCCAGGTCGATTAGAAAGGCCTGCTAGCAGAAGTGTTTTAGGGAGCATTTGACAGTGATGAGGGGTGATCGTTTGGTCGCAGACCCATTACGGATACAGGCAATGAGGCAGTGATCGCTGAGATATTGATTGAAAACAGCAGAGGTGTATTTGGAGGGCGAGTTAGTTAGGATGACATCTATGAGGGTGCCCGTGTTTACGGATTTGGAGTTGTACCTGGTAGGTTCATTGATAATTTGTGTGAGATTGAGGGCATCAAGCTTGGATTGTAGGATAGCCGGGGTGTTAAGCATGTCCCAGTTTAGGTCACCTAGTAGCACAAGCTCAGAAGATAGATGGTATTTTTTACTGTAGATTATGCATGTATTGAAGTCACTGTGCGCTTACCAGCAACAGGCCAAAATCTGTTTCTCATATTTCTCATGGATCAAATTAATTTAGTAGGGAAATGGGACTGTAATCAGTCTAGATATCTTGACATTAGTTATCTTTTAGGCCGAAATTAATGATAACTCAGTCGGGGGGCTAAATGTACTGTATGAGTGTATTGGCAGATCTGCCAAGGCTGAACACATGCTGTTGTTGTTCTTGTCATGACTGGTTAATATTTCTTTGTAAGATGGGACCAAAATCTTTTATCAAATAGGAACTCGGCAGATATTATCATTAAATGCTACCTATTCTTTCCCTTCCTTTCAAGCCATTCTGAACATGGACAACACTGTGGTGGACCTTGAGACCTTGCAATCCCTGTATGACAATGTAAGTTGTTTGAAATATATTAATGATTATACACTACGCTTTTTCATTGGTAAACGTTTGATGACACGAACTGTCACTGAAGGAAAAAACAAACATGTTTTGGGCAGTGTTTCTCAACCTCCGGTCCGTGGACCTGTGGCGGTCCTTAAGATTTTGCTGGCTGCTGGTCCCTGAGCTGGTTAACTGACACTAATTTAGTCAGCACTACAGTGAAAAAATATAACTTGCCGGTCCCTGACAGAGGAGGGACCATGGCTTGCCGGTCCCTGGTATCAAAAATGTTGAAAACACAGGGCATGTGGAATATGAAAGGTTAATCAATGGACAGGCAAACATGTCTACATTTACCACAAGTCATGTAAGATTCACCAACTCACACGAGTTCCATGTAGAGGTTATTGCACAACAATATCAACTAGATTTGGAGCTTTTAGACTCCAAATGTAGTGGTTTACAACGAAACCATCGTTGTTTAAGTTTCATGCCATATAGTTACAGAAAGCTACAGTACTAATGTAGTCAAGCCACAGTATTAGCAACTAGTTGTAAATCAGTCAACGGTTATTCATTTTGTTTTATTTTGACTACTAAACAAAAACTACAATTCCCCTCAATTATATGCACCTTCCTTGGAACATGTGGGAAGGCGGGCTTTTCATAAACAGTCTTTGAATCTTTAGTCATTACCTAAGTCTTTATAGTGTTTCCAGAATAGTTGAATGATTTTGCTGTGGATGTCAGTTCCACAGCGTCTGCTCTGAACATGCCTCTGTATCTGGAGTTCATGTTCCATCTGGTCCACTTGAAAGGCCAACTGAAGGAAATGTGCTTGAAATACCAAAACAAACATGGAAGCCACAATCCCTATTGGTATGTGTGGTGTTTGGCCACAGAGTCAGCCCTATGTACTGTATGTATGCTGGAAGGGGATAGACTTTTCTCTAGTAAACATCTATTGTCATTTAAAGAAGTTGGCTCCTCTCTTGTAAGACATGCATTATCATATAATCATACATATTATCTCTATTGGATTTTAATGTATTTCTCTACACTGGTATAATAGGCACTGTTTATTATAAAGTACAATGGGATAATGTAATAAAGTGTGTTGTTATTTAATTACAATAGCCACATCATTAGTCCTGCAAGACGTTAACCGGCCAGTGGATGGCTCATAATAATGGCCAGAACGGAGCCAATGGAATGGCATCAAACACATGGAAACCATGTATTTGATGTATTTGATACCGTTCCACTGATTACCACGAGCTCGTCCTCCCCAATTAAAGTTCCCCCAACCTCCTGTGGTTTAACCTGTCTCTTTTAGCTGAACATTTGGATCGTTATGTCAACAAAGAGAGACGCATGAAAAGGAACATGTTTTTTCAATTTCAACCTTGATACAGGTTTAAGATACTATGACATTCCTGAGAAGCTTTTGGCTGGGCAACACAAGAGGCCCGTCCTTTGACTTCTAGAGCCACATTAATAATATTGAAAATGACTGTGGCTTAAGACATGGTGTAGTTTTGAGGAAATGTGTCATAACCCATAAGAGTCTAAGTTCTGTCTAAACCGGAGTTGGGGGGGAAGTACTACTAAGCTATGTGGAATTGTTTTAACAAGGTCATACCAAGGATCATTTTGCTATTTGATTTAGAATTTTAAGACCACTTTGAAGAATCCAAAAAATATATTCTAAAATTATTTGATGAACATTTTTAATTGGCCTTACTGCTATTAGCACATACAAATGCATTTAATAACAGATTCACTACATGGAACAACAGACATAACTCTCAGGTATAGGATAGACACTTCAGAACAAACTTTCTTTAGATTTGTTTTGGGGGGGGGGGCTAAGAAAGATCAGGAAACATTTATAAATATAAAACCCCTTATTTTTGTCACTAAACGGTCTCCATATATACTTCCATAAATTTTTTCAACTGGTACCGGGGGACCTTCAGACGAGCCTTGTGAGGCCTGTGGGCGAAACAACCGACGAACTTGTTCGTGAGAGTCTCACCTTTACACAGACTGTTCTTATTAGTGTGTAGCCCAAACTGTTCAGATGCTACAGACAGAAGTTGACAGATCAACTGTACCGATTTCAGACAAAGTCCCAAGACGCTTGTGTGGGTTGGAGAACACCATTGTGTTCTTGAGCGTCTCATCTTTCCATAGAGGGGTCTTAATAGTTTGTAGGCCAAACCGTTCGGTAGCTACAAACGATTTTGTGAGAAGAGCGATTTTCGGGATGTCTCATGGTCTTTCAAACACCGCCCTAGCTCTGTCACCTCTCACCGCAGATGCGGAAGTGTTACATCGGCAGATGTGGTGGATTGAGACACATCCAATGCAATATTGGATGTGTCTCAATATCTGTAGCTTAAACTGGCAGATTTATGGGTATTTTTTAATTACGCTAATTAGATTTCCGCGTGGACATCGGCCTTAATAACAGAGGGTCTGCTCAACCCAGGAGTCAAATTGAGTAGCCAAATTGTTTCTCTTTTGTATTGCAACTCCATCCTGTCTCCTAGTCTCCAACCCCTAACCACAGTTGGCAGTGTAGCCACCCTGCCTTCGGAATAAGGGGTTCTAATGGTTACACCCTCACAGTTCTAGAACACACTCACAAACACAGAGCCATGGAGAAGGTCACTCCTCACTTCACAGTAAGACGTGGAGTCACCCTGTCTGTGGGCTCTGAAAATATAACCACTACTGCTCTCACAACACAATCCCACAGGAAGGAAGAGGTCACTGTGAGGTACCCCTCCCCACAAATATCAGGAGTCATAATCATCTGACACGACACTTAGAAGTTCAGGGAACCCCTCCCAACACCACATTACTGTGCACGTGATAAGCATCAGCATGACAAACCCCAACACTTGCGCTCATGACATCTACTCAGAGGCTGAGACTGCCGAGGTTGAGGAACATTATAACAACACTGTCACCTTGTATGAATAACACAGGATTGGTGACAGTGACATGGGTCAATACGATAATAGCACCTCAGGCTAGGTTCTCGGTCATCAGAAAACAATCTTGACTTGATGTTTAGTGCCATACATGGGAGGTTTAGAAAAACACAGTTGACCAGAAATAAAGGATTGGTCACACAGCAGTTGCCTTTCTCTGGAATGTTGCATGCAACTTTCTCTCATACTATCACAGCCAAAGAGAAATGTACAAATTCATAGATCTCACCATCATATCGTCTTGTCCACAAATTACTCCTCACGTTGGTACACCCAGAAGTTAAAAAAGGACCTGTTTCATGTTAAATGAATTTACACTTTAAAACATATCGTTAACCAGAACCAGAGCTTACCCTGGCAGACCCAAGGCAGAGTGTGTTGAATACTAATTTGCCCTGTGTTTGATCTGCTGCTGCTGAGTTATTCCTGGGCCAGACTGGAGTCAACGTCAGCTCCCCTAACCTGCTTCCTCAGACAAGCCTGAAGTCATGAGAGACTTAAAGAGTTTACATTTCTCTGTGTCGGCCGTTTTATGGTTTTGCCATTTTGCATCAGGCCTGTCAACCTCTATTGTCTTCTTGCTTTTGTTAAATGATACGCCATCTCTGGCCTGGTTTATTTTTGTTCGATCACCTTGTACTAAACTGTGGTTTTGTGTCGGAGAATATGAAAATATCTTATAAATTGAAACCATACTATAGTGTTCATAAAGTATCTACAAAGGCTGTATTTGACCACATTCAGTTCCCTTCTATGTGCAAGAACAGGGTATGTGTGCATGTACAGTATATCTCAAGCACAAGGTACACTTTTGTGTTTCACTTACTGTTACCCAATATCATTCTATTTACCTATTTCAGAGAGCCCAGCAAGATGAGATGGAGAAGATTGAGAAACACATCAAGTCATCCAAAGATATAGACGACGCAAAGCCATTGGACAAGCCTGAACAGTGAGAGCAAATGTAGGCCAAGAAAATCACCATTTCAAAATGGTGTCTGCCTTTTATCCCTATCATCTTGTTCTTGTACTTTCCTCTTCCCTAAGGTTTCTCTTCCAGCTGTCCCAAATCCCCAATTTCTCAGGAAGGGTGTTTTGTATCCTCTTTCAATCAACCTTTGATGAATGTATCTCCTCCATCCTCCGGAAAGTTGAAATCCTTCAGAGAGTGTGTACGGTGAGTCTCCTCTACACTCTGTGTGAAAACAGCCTGTGGTGTTAGCGGACAATGTAATGTACAGCCATGCATCGAGAGTGTTCAGTACATAAGGAATGGAAGCCAGAATCTCTGGCGAGGGATAATATACAGTATGCCTCCGAGAGACCAGATGCACTGAACTGAACTATCTCTTGCTCTTCTTCAGTTTGTCTATTTCCCTTTCTCGATCTTCTGTTTCTCTATCCTCTTTTCTTTCTTCTTCTTCTTGTCACTTTGCTTCCCGCTTCTCTACCTCTCTCTTATATATTTCCCTTTCTCCTTCTCGTCCCTTCTCCACCCCTTCCTCAACTCCTTGTCTCTGTCTTTCCCCATGCTGCGTATCAGACTCTGCAGAGAGGTCAGTGTGTGATGCAGGTGCTAGGTCTTGTCTTAGCTTTTGGGAACTTCATGAACGGAGGGAACCGATCGCGCGGGCAGGCTGACGGCTTCACTCTGGACATCCTGCCCAAACTCAAGGACGTCAAGAGCAGTGTGAGTGTATGTTAAGCTCTGACCGTAACTGCCTTATTACGATGCATAGGGAATGTCTTTGTCCCCAAATGAGTGAGTGACTGACTGCTTGTTAGATGTTTGGTGTACTGCCAGTGCTGTCCTGTAAGAACATAGTGCTCAGTGTTTTCAGTATTGGAATCCCAGAGAGGTGCCCATAAAGAATATAAGACAAGTTACCAGCGTTAAGTTATGACACTTTCCCCAGCAGAGGTTTCACTTGTGTTTGATGCATTGCTTCTAAGTCCTCTTTAGATGTTTTCTCCATACAAATTAGAACATTCTGCTCTAAAATGATTAGAATAATGACAAAAAGGATTTACAGTTTATTTATTTGGATCTTTTCAACTGTCTCTCTTTCAGGATAACTCTCAGAGTCTTTTGTCATTCATCGTTGCTTACTATCTAAGGCACTTTGATGAGGTATGTTCTAGTTCCTGTTTATTTGAATCACTTTCTGATTTACTCTGATTTGCTGGGATATCTTTCCAGAGCCCTTTTCATCTTCTCTCTCGCCAGAGGATAGCGTGGCTTATTTTTTTAATCAAATTATTTATTTTCCTTTCCTTTTCTCAGTTCAACTCGACCTGTAGCACGTTAGCTGGCACAGAATCCAAAGGGGGCCTATTGTAAATAATTAGGTTAGCCAGATGAGATGAACTCAGGCGAGAGTATGTTGCCAAAATCAACCTACACGACACTGTTCTGGGCTCCTAATGGCTCCCTGGTAACACTGATTGACAGGATAAACGTATTCTTTGATTATAATGGCTCCTCTCTAGCTGACAACTATAACCACTACCACCATTGCAACCTTATCTTACTGGGAATGTTTGGACTACTGATAAGAATGGTCGAGACATCCAGCCCAATGTTAACTGAGATGTATGCTGGAGAGGGTTGTTCTGGTCTTTGATGATGATTGACTTTGACTGTGTGTCTGTATGTTGTCAGGACGCAGGTAGAGAGACCTGTGTCTACCCTCTCCCTGAACCCCAGGATCTCTTCCAGGCCTCTCAGATGAAGTTTGAGGACTTTCAGAGAGATCTACGCAAGCTAAGGAAAGACCTCAAAGGTGAGACTGGATCCCACAAATATATTATCTCCATTTGGAGCTCCACTGACAAACCTTGGACTGTATGTCACCAACACCAGGTAGTAAACCTGAGTCAATGTTGATTATGACAGGTGTCACATCATATTTATGACCCATTGTGTAGGATTTATGAAAGTATAACTCAGGTGAAATGCATACCTGTATCTCTATCATGGGAAAATCTTCCAAGTGTGCCCAGCCATAGTGATGTTTTGATCACAGCACAGGGCCAACAGATAGCATCTGTTTGTCGTACAGACCACCAAACCAGATGGAGAGTCAGGAGCAGACTCCTGTAGAATCACAACACAGAGAGCCAAACAAGCCAGGTTCAAGGGGCTTCTCCTACCTGTGTGCCCCAGCTCAGGCCCCTCAGAGTGGGTCAAGGACCTGGAGAGGCCGCCTTATTTATGCTACCCCCTGCATACTCACATTACAAACCATAAGATCTGAAGGTCCCATAATTAAACCCTTCAAAACTATCAGTGTACTGGGTGGGTAGCAATACTGTTTGACAGTCATCCAGTTGAGCAAGAACAGAATATAGTCTGTGTATCCTTTTCATAATAGTTCAACCTAAATACTAGGTCACTTCGCATAAAATACAAGTCCAGGTAGCACTTACAAAAATGTTTTAGAGGTTTACAGGGAATTACTGACTAAGGCTGAAGTCTGTCAAGTTTTTTCCCAACAAAAAGCCCTGATGAAGTGTGGAAATCAGATTACACACTTAAAGCCAAGTTCATTGGTTGAAAACAAAATCCCTGTGCGACCGATTGAATGACTGAATGGGGAAATACTTATCATATTCATTAGTCAGTACTGACTCATTCAACACTTACAGCACATTATATGGGTCTACAGGTGGGGAAACATTAACGCTAACAGAGTGCATCTATTTTATATGTGTCAATCAAGAATAATCACCCAAATCTCCTCTCTTCTCTATCATGTTTTATGTATCTTACTGTTAAACCAAGGCTCCTATTGTTTTTTACTGCACTGCAATCAATCTTGTGAAGCTTCCGATTATCAGGTTTCCAAGGTCCACTGGGAGACTGACTCATGTCCTCATTCCCAATGGCAGAGTACCATGATGATGAACATAAATGCTTCATGACATACTGTAGGAGTCTCTTTACTTTAGAGGGAACAGCTGAGTGTTGCAACAGATGTGGGCTTCGATGACAGTTGCCTGGGGATTAGGTTAATTAGTAGGCATCCCACAGCAGTGGGCTTGGATGGCCCTTAGGACAACAGCTAGCTCCACAGAGGGGGCCATATGGTCAACCAATTAACTCTGAGAACTCTGGCAGGCATGTTTTGGATTCATCATGGGCACTGATGGACCGTGACTCTGGGGTGCGCCAAGGGACGTTTAAGGGGTCTGCAGGTTCCATGGGTATCACTCATTGTTTGGAGAAGAGTATTAGGGTGAATGGGAATGCATCATTACTGGTTAGTTTGCCTTTGCCCAATCCACATCAGTTATGCACATTATGTACAGTAATTAGCCCCAATTACACAAACAGGTAGAGTGTAATACTGTAATGTCAAAAATAGTCTTTACAAGCTGTCTCGTTCTTTTTCTTCCTTCTTTGTCCTCCTCCACTCCAGCATGCTCGGCCGAGACGGAGAAGGTCTGTCAGGTCTCTTCTGAAGAGCACCTGCAACCCTTTAAAGAGAAGATGGAGGGGTTTCTGAGCCAAGGTGATTTTGCGAACACAGAGTACAGACAGGCAAGAGGTGAAGGTGCCCCAGTTGTGGTTACTTGACAAATGACTCAACCATCACTTAGGCCATTTTGGGTTGTGGCTGAGACAAATGGACCATTGATCAATGACAAAGGACGCCATTTTGGTTCTTCAAGTAGTGAGAGTCAAGTTTCGAGAAGGATCATTGATACCCCTTATCCTTGGTGCAACTAAAGTGTAGCTGCCCCAAAGATGAAGGCTAATGCCTCAGATATTTCACTGGGTTATGTTCAGTGTCAGAATACCTGACATGAGGAAGCCATCTTGGATCTGTGTTAGAGAATAAAGTGTAGAGATGGGCAGTTGATCATCATGCTAACCTTTGGTTAGACTGCACTGCATCTGTCCTGCCAAGACTGATGTCTCAGTTGCTCTTCTGGTTAATGTACAGTGTTTGGAAGAAAGATGTGCAGAGATCATCATTCTACCTGCTCAGACCTGCACCTTGTGACTATTTGCACTGACTCTCCGCACATCAAACCCTTACACACAAGCACATGCGCACACACACAGACACACACACACATGCACATACACACACAAGCACATAGACACACACACACACTCACACACACACTCACACACATACACACACAAGCACATAGACATATACACACACACACTCACACACACACAGACACACACACAAGCACACACACAGACACACACAAGCACACGCACGCACACACAGACACATACACACACAAGCACATAGACATATACACACACACTCACACACATACAAGCACACACACAGACACACACAAGCACACGCACACGCACGCACACACAGACACACACACGCACACACAGACACACAGACACACACACACACACACACACACACACACACACACACACACACACACACACACACACACACACACACACACACACACACACACACACACACACACACGCACACACAGTCAATAACGCTGTTCTATTATATACTATTTATTCAACTGAACGACCAAGTCACTTCCCACTTTATATTGTAAATACACTCATAATCTATGCTGTATATTGTATACAGGTTATTGCAATGCATATTACCTTCTTATAACTTATTGTATTATTGTACAGCAATGTTGAGGGAGCTAGCATTTCACTGCACATTTTATACCTGATATAAACTGTGTACGTGACAAATACAGTTTCATTAGATTTTTATTTGAATCAACGCAGTTTCCATGGAGACCTTTGCTTACACCAGACTGCATTGAATAACTCAAGGCTATTGTTTCAGCTTTGTGCCTGTTATGATGAGCTGCAGCAGCACCTGTTAGCTGAGCCTTTGACCTCTGTCTGAAAGGCATTTCAAGAGCAGACGTACTTCCAGGCCAAACATGAACACATAATGAGGGCTATATGACAGGATTGGACCCTGACAGGTTAGATAGTGTAACTATAATAGCAATCTGGTTTGTCCTTGTCTTCCTCCTCCTGTTCATTCTTCACCTCTTTTCTTTCTCTTTTTACTTTATGGCCTCTGGAAGAGCCTCCTCTCTCAACCTCACTCGTTTACTCTCTCGTTCTCTCCATTCCTCCCTCTGTCATATCAGGAAATCAAATAAACACTTGGAGGAAGCTGTTTACCCTGGGAACAGTTAAAACAGGGATGATGAATTAGCAGTGGAACGAGCGCTGATGATGAATCCACCTAGCGCCTTCCCTTTGTGATCGACCATGTTTGTTTTCATTTGACCACAGTGTGTGTATCACCCTCCCTCCCAGACCCTTTCAACAACCTCCTGTAAAAGGGTACCTTCACCCCTGCATCTCAGTCCTTTTAACTTACTTAACACTGAGGTAAAGCGTAGAAAATCTGTTTAAAAGAATGGAACTTGCTCATCATAACAGAGAAAATTAGGTTTGGTTTTCATGTCTATTAAAACATGTAGGATATCATTCTAGGCAGTTTTACATAGCAGGCTATTTCTAGTTAACTGTTCCCATTCTTCTTGTAATTCTGAGCTCACTGGCCCCTTCTCAAGTGATGTTGTATTCAAATGAGAGTTGGTAATCTATAACACATGCTCTTCTGCTATGTTGCTCACTGTCCTTGAGTCCAACTTTAAAGGAAGCCTGGATGAAAGCGTCTCTCTGAAATAAATATTGGGTTTTCCCTTTGATGCAAATGACGAGGTTGTCCTCCGAGAGAGGAATGTTCGGCGTAACACTGACATGTGACTTGGAAGGCTCCAGACTAAATTCGCTGGTTGCCTCCAAGGCGGCAAAAAAAAGCAACAACAGCAATGTCTTATTTGTGTTATTTCTATCATTTCAGACCCTGGAGTTAAACAGTTTCTGGCTCCACAGTTTCCACCACTCTTGTTTATTTTCTGACCATGAAACTAACCACAGAATAACAGTGAAAGGGGACTCGTAGGAACGGCACTGTTTGGTCGAGCTCCATTTTCCCCGCTTGTTTCACAGATTCTCATGCATGCGATGCCTTTGATGGAGTCTCTGTGCCTCCCAACAGAACATTGGCCATGTGATTATCTGTTTCTGATGGAAATATTAAGATTACTAATATTGTCTGCGTGCTCTCTTTAGGGGACTGATTACTGCCTTGGTTACAAGGGTTGCCTACTCATACCATGTCAGATAAGATTTATTCGGTGTTGTCCAGAATCTATTTTTAAACCTCTAGACAGGTACTTACGCTACCGTTTCAAAGTTTAGGGTCACTTAGAAATGTCCTGCTTTTTGAAAGTAAAGCTCATTTTTAAGTCCATTAAAATAACATCAAATTGATCCGAAATACAGTGTAGACATTGTTAACGTTGTAAATGACTATTGTAGCTGGAAACGGCTGATTTTTTATGGAATATCTACATAGGCGTACAGAGGCCCATTATCAGCAACTATCACTCCTGTGTTCCAATTGCATGTTGTGTTAGCGAATCCAAGTTTATCATTTTAAAAGGCTAATTGAGCATCAGAAAACCCTTTTGAAATTATGTTAGCACAGCTGAAAACTGTTGTTCTGATTAAAGAAACAATTCAACTGGCCTTCTTTACACTAGTTGAGTATCTGGAGCATATTTGTGGGTTCGATTACAGGCTCAAAATGGCCAGAAACAAATAACTTTCTTCTGAAACTCGTCAGTATTTTCTTGTTCTGAGAAATGAAAGCTATTCCATGCGAGAAATTGCCAAGAAACTGAAGATCTCATTCAACGCTGTGTACTACTCCCTTCTCGGAACAGCACAAACTGGCTCTAACCAGAATAGAAAGAGGAGTGGGAGGCCCCGGTGCACAACTGAGCAAGAGGACAAGTAGATTCGAGAGTCTAGTTTGAGAAACAGATGCCAGTCCTCAACAGCAGCTTCATTAAGCAGTACCCGCAAAACACCAGTCTCAACGTCAACAGTGAAGAGGTAACTCCGGGATGCTGGCCTTCTAGGCAGAGTTGCAAAGAAAAAGCCATATCTCAGACTGGCCAATAAAAATAAAAAATTAAGATGGGCAAAAGAACACAGACATTGGACAGAGGAAGGACATTTCTAAGTGACCCCAAACTTTTGAACGGTAGTGTACATGTGTATAGAAGGCCTGTATTAACTCACCACATACAGTCCATGTTGTATGACATTTTGGATGGATTTAAAATGGATTCCATACTTCTTTGCTGATTCTTATTCTGTTGCATTGATCTGATGATGTCCATCCTGTTCAGATGTCTGATTGGTTATTGATGAGCAATAGGAAGCAGATGTAGAAGAGAGGATCAGTATTAGAATGATTTAGTACAGGGAGCCGTGGACAAAAGTGATCGTCCCATTGGACATGTCAAGGTTTCTTAGATGTCGCTCTGGCTTCAATTACACGCAGTGATTTGATGTTCCCTCGATAAAGACAGGCCGAAGATCCATGCCAAGAAAGATTCCTACCCGTCTACTTTAGTGGATGTCTTGGAAGGCTATGAAGAGGCTATAGGTTTTAGGTTGCTATGGATTTGGAAGCTACCCTTGAAGGCTACTAACAACATGTCTTATATGGTATCTATCTACCATATAGGATTGTGTGTGAAAGCAATATAGCTGGAGAAACACTCAGATGAGATTAAATATGTTTGAACCTGGGTCGCATGCATGCCACAAGACTGTTGTCAGTCCAAGAGCAAGCGTGGTTCACCAAACCACCTAAGGTGCAGTTCACCTTCGCTTTGACATCCTCGTCTGCATACTACAAGACTGTGTTAGCCCACTCAGCTAAAACGTTGGCCTATAGGCATTTTCTCAGGGAGCTAATGCAAGTCATGTCTCAGACAAAGACTGGTTCACCAGAACACCTTGGTTACAGTATCACAGACTTCCTCAATATCTCAATGAAAATGAACTGCACTGTACATACACATTTTTTTATAAGATGTTGATTCGTTGTACATTTGTAAGGCAACCAGCTGCGATAGGATTGTGAGTTTGCTTAACACAATTTTTTTTGCAAACTCACTATCCTATTGCAGCTGGTTGCCTTACAATTGTACGTCGAATCAACATCTTTATTTATACAGGGTGGAAGAGAGAATTAGAGAGCGAATTATGAAAAAATCCTCCTAAGGCTAAGGATATCTTGTTTGAGGATATTCCACAATAATTCCCTGAACTCATTAATACTAAATGTACACAAAGAACACTTGCCTTGAAAACCATGGTGTTCATTTGCCAGTGGTGCCACCGCAGTCAGTTCAACACGCAATTACATGAACTAACCCTGAAAATGACAGCAAGTGTTATTAATGTTGATGTGTGAAATCCTGTGTAAACTGTCTATACAGGGGAAACCCAGTCATTCTGCCTATATGAGAAATTGTATAAGCTACACTAGAATGGACAAAAGTATGTGGACATCGAACATCTCTTTCCAAAATCATGGGCATTAATATGGAGTTGCTACAACTGCTATAACAACCTCCACTCTTCCGGGAAGGATTTCCACTAGATGCTTGAACATTGCTTCCATTCAGCCACAAGAGCATTAGTGAGGCCGGGCACTGAAGTTGGGAAATTAGGCCTGGCTCGCAGTTGGTGTTCCAATTCATCCCAAAGGTGTTCGATGGGGTTGAGGTCAGAGCTCTGTGCAGGCCAGTCAAGTTCTTCTACACCGACAAAACATTTATGTATGGCCCTCGCTTTGTGCACGGGGGCATTGTCATGCTGAAACAGGAAAGGGCTTATCCCGAACTGTTGCAACAAAGTTGGAAGCACAGAATTGTCTAGAAAGTCATTGTATGCTGTAGCGTTAAGATTTCCCTTCACTGGAACTAAGCATACAAACTGCCCCAGACCATTATTCCTCCTCGACCAAACTTTACAGTTGGTACTATGCATTGGGGTAGGTAGCGTTCTCCTGGCATCCGCCAAACTCAGATTCATCCATCGGACTGCCAGATGGTGAAGCGTAATTTATCACTCCAGAGAACTGCTTCCACTGCTCCAGAGTCCAATGGCGGCAAGCGTTACACCACTCCAGCCGACGATTTGCATTGCTCATGGTGATGTTAGGCTTGTGTGTGGCTGCTTGGCTGTGGAAACCCATTTCATGAAGATTCCAATGGACGGTTCTTGTGGTGATGTTGCTTCCAGAGGCAGTTTAGAACTCTGTAGTGAGTGTTGCACCTGAGGACAGACGATGTTTATGCACTACACGGTTCAGCATTTGGCAATTCCGTTCTGTGAGCTTGTGTGGCCTACCACTTCGCGGCTGAGACGTTGTTGCTCCTAGACGTTTCCACTTTACAATAACAGCCCTTACAGTTGACCGGCGGCTCTAGAAGGGCAGAAATGTAAAAAACTGACTTGTTGGTAAGGTGACATCCTATGACATTGCCACGTTGAAAGTCACTGAGCTCTTCAGTACAGTTCATTCTACTGCCAATGTTTGTCTATGGAGATTGCATGGCGGTGTGCTCCATTTTATACACATGTCAGCAATGGGTGTGACTGAAATAGCAGAATCCACTAATTTGACGGGGTGTCCACATACTTTTGTGGCGTATTTATCAATACTAATAATTAAACCTTGTTTATGGCTTATGTGTAACGCGTCACATTGTTATCATCATCGCATTGTATCTTCATGTTGTCCATAGTTACTGAACTGGTAACTACAGTAGCTTATGGGATGGAGTGCCACATGGTTCTATAATGATCCATTACTGCTGACCTTTGCCTACTGTATGATGTTGTCCTGTTGAGGGGCTTATTATGCCTATATTCTGACTATTTTTCTCTCACAGCAAAAACTGATCTGGAGGCACAAGAAACACAACTAGAGAACACTCATAAGATGTAAGAATACACCTGATTATATTTTTTCAGCTGTTAGAGCTTCGGTATGATAACATTGTGACAATGATCATTTTGTAAGTACAGCTTACAAAATTATCAGCTAAGTTCACTCTTTTACTGTCCTTCATCAATGTTTAGATCCCCAGGCTACATGGAACATGTACCTCTACCTATAGATGGCCTTTACTGTGGCTCCTGTGATAGACTGAAGACATCCAGTGTCTGGGTTGTTTATCCAAGCAGAGACAGAGTAGACAGCGTTGGCTCCAGGCTTCTGTTAACACTAGGCAGGAATGTGTTCCCTCCAAACTCCCGGGTATTGATCAAGCACAAAACCAGGGCATTTGTCACTTTCACGTGTGCTCTCTCTTCCTCTATTTATCTTTCTCTCCTGTTTGTCTCTCTCTTTCTCCCTTCCTTTATGTGTTTGTCTCTCTCTCTCCCTTTCTTTAAGTGTTTGTCTCTCTCTCTCTCCCTTTCTTTGTGTGTGTCTCTTTCTCTCCCTTTCTTTATGTGTTTGTCTCTCTCTCTCCCCCTTTGTGTTTGTCTCTCTCTCCCTTTATGTATGTGTTTGTCTCTACTCTCTCTCCCTTTATGGGTTTGTCTCTCTCTCCCTTTCTTTATGTGTTTGTCTCTCTCTCCCTTTCTTTATGTGTTTGTCTCTCTCTCTCCCTTTCTTTAAGTGGTTGTCTCTCTCTCTCTCACCCTTTGTGTTTCTCTCTCTCTCTCCCTTTCTTTGTGTTTGTCTCTCTCTCTCTCTCTTTGTGTTTGTCTCTCTCTCTCCCTTTATGTGTTTGTCTCTGTCTCTCTAACTTTATGTGCTTGTCTCTCTCTCTCTTTCTTTGTGTTTGTCTCTCTCTCTCCCTTTCTTTATGTGTTTGTCTCTGTCTCTCTCCCTTTATGTGCTTGTCTCTCTCTCTCTTTCTTTGTGTTTGTCTCTCTCTCTCCCTTTCTTTATGTGTTTGTCTCTCTCCCTTTCTTTATGTGTTTGTCTCTCTCTCCCTTTCTTTGTGTTTGTCTCTCTCTCTCCCTTTATGTGTTTGTCTCTCTCTCTCTCCCTTTCTTTGTGTTTGTCTCTCTCTCTCCCTTTGTGTGTTTGTCTCTCTCTCTCTCTCCCATTGTGTTTATCTCTCTCTCTCTCCCTTTCTTTATGTGTTTGTCTCTCTCTCTCCCTTTCTTTGTGTTTGTCTCTCTCTCCCTTTCTTTGTGTTTGTCTCTCCCTCTCCCTTTGTGTGTTTGTCTCTCTCTCTCTCCCTTTGTGTTTGTCTCTCTCTCCCTTTCTTTGTGTTTGTCTCTCTCTCTCCCTTTATGTGTTTGTCTCTCTCTCCCTTTGTGTGTTTGTCTCTCTCTCTCTCTCCCTTTGTGTTTGTCCCTCTCTCCCTTTCTTTATGTGTTTGTCTCTCTCTCTCCCTTTCTTTGTGTTTGCCTCTCTCTCTCCCTTTCTTTGTGTTTGTCTCTCTCTCTCCCTTTGTGTGTTTGTCTCTCTCACTCTCTCTTTGTGTTTGTCTCTCTCTCCCTTTCTTTATGTGTTTGTCTCTCTCTCTCCCTTTCTTTGTGTTTGTCTCTCTCTCTCCCTTTGTGTGTTTGTCTCTCTCTCTCTCACCCTTTGTGTTTGTCCCTCTCTCCCTTTCTTTATGTGTTTGTCTCTCTCTTTCCCTTTATGTGTTTGTCTCTCTCTCTCCCTTTCTTTGTGTTTGTCTCTCTCTCTCCCTTTGTGTGTTTGTCTCTCTCTCTCTCCCTTTGTGTTTGTCCCTCTCTCCCTTTCTTTATGTGTTTGTCTCTCTCTTTCCCTTTATGTGTTTGTCTCTCTCTCTCCCTTTCTTTGTGTTTGTCTCTCTCTCCCTTTATGGATGTCATAAGGTGAATTCACCAATTTGTAAGTCGCTCTGGATAAGAGCGTCTGCCAAATGACTTAAATGTAATGTAAATGTATGTGTTTGTCTCTCTCCTTTTATGTGTTTGTCTCTTTCTCCCTTTCTTTGTGTTTGTCTCTCTCTCCCTTTCGTTGTGTTTGTCTCTCTCTCTCCCTTTATGTGTTTGTATCTCTCTCTCTCTCCCTTTGTGTTTGTCTCTCTCTCCCTTTATGTGTTTGTCTCTCTCTCTCTCCCTGTGTGTATGTCTCTCTCTCCCTTTCTTTGTGTTTGTCTCTCTTCCTTTCTTTGTGTTTGTCTCTCTCTCCCTTTCTTTGTGTTTGTCTCTCTCTCTCTCTTTCTTTGTTTGTCTCTCTCTCTCCCTTTCTTTATGTGTTTGTCTCTCTCTCCCTTTGTGTTTGTCTCTCTCTCTCCCTTTATGTGTTTGTCTCTCTCTTCCTTTCTTTATATATTTGTCTCTCTCTCCCTTTCTTTATGTGTTTGTCTCTCTCTCCCTTTCTTTATGTGTTTGTCTCTCTCTCTCTCCCTTGCTTTGTGTTTGTCTCTCTCTCTCCCTTTATGTGTTTGTCTCTCTCTCTCCCTTTCTTTGTGCTTGTCTCTCTCTCTCTCCCTTTATGTGTTTGTCCCTCTCTCTCCCTTTCTTTATGTGTTTGTCTCTCTCTCCCTTTATGTGTTTGTCTCTCTCTCTCCCTTTCTTTATGTGTTTGTCTCTCTCTCTCCCTTTCTATGTGTTTGTCTCTCTCTCTCCCTTTCTTGTGTTTGTCTCTCTCCCTCCCTTTCTTTGTTTGTCTCTCTCTCTCCCTTTCTTTGTGTTTGTCTCTCTCTCCCTTTCTTTATGTGTTTGTCTCTCTCTCCCTTTCTTTGTGTTTGTCTCTCTCTCTCTGCCTTGATGTGTTTGTCTCTCTCTCTCCCTTTATGTGTTTGTCTCTCTCTCTCTCTCCCTTTGTGTTTGTCTCTCTCTCTTTCCCTTTGTGTTTGTCTCTCTCTCCCTTTCTTTGTGTTTGTCTCTCTCTCCCTTTCTTTGTGTTTGTCTCTCTCTCCCTTTCTTTGTGTTTGTCTCTCTCTCCCTTTCTTTGTGTTTGTCTCTCTCTCTCCTTTCTTTGTGTTTGTCTCTCTCTCCCTTTCTTTGTGTTTGTCTCTCTCTCCCTTTCTTTGTGTTTGTCTCTCTCTCCCTTTCTTTGTGTTTGTCTCACTCTCTCTCCCTTTCTTTGTGTTTGTCACTCTCTCTCCCTTTCTTTATGTGTTGTCTCTTTCTCCCCCTTTCTGTATGTGTTTGTCTCTTTCCCTTTCTTTATGTGTTTGTCTCTCTCTCTCCCTTTCTTTGTGTTTGTCTCTCTCTCTCCCTTTCTTTGTGTTTGTCTCTCCCTCTCCCTTTGTGTGTTTGTCTCTCTCTCTCTCCCTTTGTGTTTGTCTCTCTCTCCCTTTCTTTATGTGTTTGTCTCTCTCTCTCCCTTTCTTTGTGTTTGTTTTTTCTCTCTCCCTTTGTGTGTTTGTCTCTCTCTCTCTCTCCCTTTGTGTTTGTCCCTCTCTCCCTTTCTTTATGTGTTTGTCTCTCTCTCTCCCTTTCTTTGTGTTTGCCTCTCTCTCTCCCTTTCTTTGTGTTTCTTTCTCTCTCTCCCTTTGTGTGTTTGTCTCTCTCTCTCTCCCTTTGTGTTTGTCTCTCTCTCCCTTTCTGTATGTGTTTGTCTCTCTCTCTCCCTTTCTTTGTGTTTGTCTCTCTCTCTCCCTTTGTGTGTTTGTCTCTCTCTCTCTCACCCTTTGTGTTTGTCCCTCTCTCCCTTTCTTTATGTGTTTGTCTCTCTCTTTCCCTTTATGTGTTTGTCTCTCTCTCTCCCTTTCTTTGTGTTTGTCTCTCTCTCCCTTTATGTGTTTGTCTCTCTCCTTTTATGTGTTTGTCTCTTTCTCCCTTTCTTTGTGTTTGTCTCTCTCTCCCTTTATGTGTTTGTCTCTCTCTCTCTCCCTGTGTGTATGTCTCTCTCTCCCTTTCTTTGTGTTTGTCTCTCTCCCTTTCTTTGTGTTTGTCTCTCTCTCTCCCTTTCTTTGTTTGTCTCTCTCTCTCCCTTTCTTTATGTGTTTGTCTCTCTCTCCCTTTATGTGTTTGTCTCTCTCTCCCTTTATGTGTTTGTCTCTCTCTCCCTTTCTTTATGTGTTTGTCTCTCTCTCCCTTTCTTTATGTGTTTGTCTCTCTCTCCCTTTCTTTATGTGTTTGTCTCTCTCTCTCTCCCTTGCTTTGTGTTTGTCTCTCTCTCTCCCTTTATGTGTTTGTCTCTCTCTCCCCTTTATGTGTTTGTCTCTCTCTCCCTTTATGTGTTTGTCTCTCTCTCTCCCTTTCTTTATGTGTTTGTCTCTCTCTCCCTTTCTATGTGTTTGTCTCTCTCTCTCCCTTTCTTTGTGTTTGTCTCTCTCTCTCCCTTTCTTTGTTTGTCTCTCTCTCTCCCTTTCTTTGTGTTTGTCTCTCTCTCTCCCTTTCTTTGTGCTTGTCTCTCTCTCTCCCTTTATGTGTTTGTCTCTCTCTCTCCCTTTCTTTATGTGTTTGTCTCTCTCTCCCTTTCTTTATGTGTTTGTCTCTCTCTCCCTGCCTTTGTGTTTGTCTCTCTCTCTCTTTTTGTGTTTGTCTCTCTCTCTCCCTTTGTGTTTGTCTCTCTCTCTCCCCCTTTGTGTTTGTCTTTCCCTTTGTTTTGTTTTTCTCTCCTTTCTTTGTGTTTGTCTCTCTCTCCCTTTCTTTGTGTTTGTCTCTCTCTCTACCTTTCTTTGTGTTTGTCTCTCTCTCTCCCTTTCTTTGTGTTTGTCTCTCTCTCTCTCCCTTTGTGTTTGTCTCTCTCTCCCTTTCTTTGTGTTTGTCTCTCTCTCCCTTTCTTTGTGTTTGTCTCTCTCTCCCTTTCTTTGTGTTTGTCTCTCTCTCCCTTTCTTTGTGTTTGTCTCTCTCTCCCTTTCTTTGTGTTTGTCTCGCTCTCTCTCCCTTTCTTTGTGTTTGTCTCTCTCTCTCCCTTTCTTTATGTGTTGTCTCTTTCTCCCCCTTTCTGTATGTGTTTGTCTCTTTCCCTTTCTTTATGTGTTGTCTCTCTCTGTCTCTCTCCTTTTCTTTGTGTTATATATTTGTCTCTCTCTCTCTTCCTTTCTTTGTGTTGTCTCTCTCTGTCTCTCTCCTTTTCTTTGTGTTATATATTTGTCTCTCTCGCTCTCTCTTCCTTTCTTTATGTGTTTGTCTCTCTCTCTCTCTCGCTCTCCATTTATTTATGTGTTTTTCTCTCTCTCCCTTTATGTGTTTGTCTCTGAGACTTGAGCACAGTGAGATTCATTCCCTTTAAAGGGTTTATAACCTATTAATTTGGAATGTTATGTTTAGAGGGATAATATCACTTTATGTTATTGAGTTAGGAAAGAATGTGATTGTGCCAGCTAATACATTCTAGTATTTCTTTGTGTTCTGAAATGCCCAGTCACCTTTACTTAGCATACTTCCATATCAAGTGTTTTTCTGAAATGCTCTTATTTTTCCAAGATTAACTTTCACATTTCACATATTTATTATAAGCCTATGTGGTTTCACAATAACTTAGTGTTTCTGTAATCTACTATTGTAATTAGTGTATTGTGGGTTTGATGTAATGTTTTTGTTCTCTCTATCCTCAGTTTTTTGGAGCTGAGCATGTTCTTTTCAGTCAAGGCCAAGGCGGGCGAGAAGGAAGTCTCTCCCAACACGCTGTTTTCTGTGTGGCATGAGTTCTCCACTGATTTCAAAGATCTTTGGAAGAAGGAAAACAAACTGAGGTTACAGGAACGGTAAGGATTAGTGCAAGCGGTGTTTTGCAGTTCTTTTATGTGTGTTGAGTCCATCCTATTCAATGAATGCCACTCTTTGCTGGGTCTTACTTTGGGGAGGGTTGTACAATATATGTTCTGAACTTCTACAGACCTACCACAGGTCGACTGTACGGTACAAATCTACATGTCTACTTTTACTACTATAGTGCCTTCGGAAAGTATTCAGAGCTTTGACTTTTTCCACATTTTATTACGTTATAGCCTTATTCCTAAATGGATTAGAAAAAAGAGCAATCTACACACAATACACCATAATGACAAAGCAAAAACTGGCTTTTAGAAATGTTTGCACATTTATTAAAATATATATATATATATTTACCCTTTGCTATTAGACTCGAAATTGAGCTCATGTGCATCCTGTTTCCATTGAGATGTTTCTACAACTTGATGGGAGTCCACCTGTGGTAAATTCAATTGATTGGACATGATTTGGAAAGAGACCGACCTGTCTATATAAGGTCCCACAGTTGACAGTGAATGTCAGAGGAAAAACCAAGCCATGAGGTCAATGGAATTGTCCATAGAGCGCCGAGACAGGATTGTGTATTTATTTATTATAGATGCTTAAGTTTAGCCAAGATCTGCAGAGAATAATGGGAGAAACTCCCCAACTACAGGGGTGCCAAGCTTGTAGCATCATACCCAAGAAGACTCGATTCTATAATCACTGCCAAAGGTGCTTCAACAAAGTACTGAGTAAAGGGTCTGAAAACGTATAACTTATGCCATATTTCAGTTTTTCACTTTTAATAAATTAGAAAAAACATTTCTAAAAACCTATTTTTGCTTTGACATTATGGGGTATTGTGTGTAGATTAATGACAAAAAAACATTTAATCAATTTTACAAAAAAGGTCTGAATACTTTTCCCGAAGGCACAGTATATCTCCCTGGAACACAAGGAACCTACTGTTTCACATTCACCTTCAAGCACACCAAGCACATTACCTTGACAAGCCATGTGAAGCCATCTGTCGGCTTAATGTGAAGAATAAAGCACCTTGACTGAGGTCAAATGTCGTGCACCTTGAGCTCTTCGACTCCCCTTGAAACAATAGAGAATGCTATGTGTTTTAACAACCAAGGATGCTGAAGCAACCGAACACCATTAATCCCAGAATGCAGTACATGTTTTACGTAATAATCTCGTAGAAGGGAAATGTATCAGACAAACTTACATTTTGATTCATATAGATATACTCATATTTCTATTGAACCTACCCTGTGAGGTAAATATCAAGCAGAAAGTCAGGAGTTGTCATAGATGAGTGTTGAATCTTCAGTGTTGGAATGAATGATCCCCAAACATGAGTTTTCAATAGCATGCATCACATGTTCACTATTAGATCCTATCAGAGTCATTCAAATTCATAGACAAGATAAGAAAGAGAAGAGTTGAAACGACCCAGATCGGTTTCATAACCCCAATAATGAAAAGAACACATGAGCGATTCTGTTAGCTTCCAGTGGTTTGATGGTTTTGGAGATAACATTTGAAAAGTCAACAAATGCTAATTGTTTCGTTCTGCTGGATGTAGATTACATTGTGATATGTACTTGTAAAAATAAAGAGTAATGTCTTGTGTTTTGTTAATTTGCGGGAAATGATTAAAACAAAGTTGTAATCATTACGTATTTGGCCTACCACCATCTAGACAATTGGGAAATGTAGAGCCCCCCCAACCTGACTTACTACAAAGGCATACCAAATTTGGACAAACACGCACACACGTGAATGTACTGGTCTAGAATGTGTTTTTTAAATTTTTTTTACAGTGTGCAGTGTTGAGAGTCAGGCCACTGAATGTTTTAAACCTGTCTCTATCATCACAGTGGATCAGAAATGGGCTTCTTAAAACATTGGAACTGGTCACCCATAACTTTCTCCTGTATAAACAGCAGAGACCCAAACCTTGCCTGGAAAACCTCACTGCTGAGTTGCCTGGCCTTTTACTATTGCAAACATACCTTATCTCCATTTCTAGGAGAAGGTACATTTCAAATGCAAGCGTGTGTATATTACAAATGGCTGAAACGAGTGGTGTCTTTTCAGACTGAAAACGGCAGAGGAGGTTTTCAAACAAGCCAGAGAGAAGGTCTCGTACAGCGTCAAACCCAAACAGTCCTCTGGAATAGTGAGTTCTCTTTAAGTCTCTTTTTCCTTCTTCCTAAACCATTTTCTCGTAACCGCTTTCTGTATATCTTCTGTCTCTTTATTCCCCATAAAACACAGATGTAGGAACTTAATTTGACCTTTACTGTCACAGAAAATAATCATGCAGCAATAGGATTTTAATGAATAGTCGATTTATGTAAATCACGAAGCTCATCTGCATGGAAAATTCTCAACAACAAAGGAGTGATCAAATTAAGATCCTACAACTGTATTTTCCCCCTTCTCACTCCTAGTTTTTAAAATCTCTGTAGAAATCCCCCCTCCACCCCCGTTACCACTTTATTTTAGTGTCAAAATGCGTGGGTGAATTCATTTATGTGCCCCATTGTAATGTCTGAAACTCACTTCCATCTGTTTTTATTCCACAGAAAGCCAAACTCGGTCAGAAGATCTGAGCCAATGGACTGGAGAAGTCTTACCCAGGAAAAGTTTGCACAAGTGCGATCAACACAATCTGATATGTCTTTTTAGCTATTGTATTTAAAAAAATATGTTATGTTCTTTTATTTTTTTAATAGTTTATTTCTGTCATCCAACTGGTTATACATGTAAGTATGCCCAACATACTTGTTGGAAAGTTTGATATAAACCCTGTACCATGCTTTGGCACTATCTGTCAATGAGAGATTTCTCCCAAGTCCAAAGTAAGTATTGTAGAATTAATTAAACAGTTAATTATTTTTGGACAGATGCAATTTTAAAGAGAAATGCATCGTTTTACAGTGCGACACACATGTTCTGGTATCCAGCCTATCCCCTGTAGCATTTGATAGAAGACACCAGTTAAGACAATCATGTTTCAATAAGCCATTTCTATCCATCCCTGCACTGCCTTCCAGTATTAAAAGGAGAACAAGAGTGAGCTTGTATATATATTTGCTTACCAGACAGCAAGTCAAGTGCCTTTATAGCACACTGAGCTAGTTAATGACAAATGAGCCAATTCAATTAATCTACATTACAACCTGTATGGAAACCAGACCTGCTTAGTGAAAACTTGCATTGTGACAATAATCCGTTTATCATACACTGTAGTTTCATAGAAGGATGATACGTGATGTACAGTTGTAGTTTATGCAATAAATCATGAACTTAACCATGACTTGAGTTTAGCTGCTAAGGTATTTAGTACCAAGGTATTTAGTAGGTCATGAGGATTTCACATCATCCTCTATTGTTTTTTTATTATGGAACCATAGCTACATATTGAAATAATATTACAACTTAAAAAAATAACCTTATCCACATTACATGTAAAATGATATGCAATCTGTATGTGACATATCCTGTATGATGTGTATGTTTGAATTGTTTTCCTGTTCCATGTTCTGTATGAGCCTTGTAGAGCTGTTGGTGACTGTGTCTCCATTTGCGATAACGCCTTTGTTCCTGATAAAATACTATTTATTGAAGATGAATCATCCTGAAAGTCTTTATCTGGATAGTTGTTCTTCTCAAACATCATTAGTCAACTGTATCCTTTATTGCCACAACATTTGCATTCAGACCACACAGATGTTTCACATGAAATAGATTTTATATATATTTATAGCTACTTATCCTTTGACATATACATATATATTTATAGTACAACAGTTATACATAAAATAGTAATATCATTTCTTTACTGGCTAGCTTGATATTTGTGTAAATTATTTCACAGGTGGTTCTTAAATCCACAGGCAGATACTTAGACAGACTAGGTTATTTTTTCTCAGTCTGAAGCCCTATTGCCTGGACAGTTCCCCCAGGTAAGCCCAGTCCACAGCATGCCATAGGCAGCTTAAGAGCTCCACTTTCAGTCTAGAACTTGGTGCTGTGCTTATGGTTTTATATGTTCCAAATGTCCAAGGACCCAGTTGTTTAATATGACTGACTGTGTTTAACTGAAACATGTCTGTGCTTCAGTTGGTGTTGTGCAATGCATCCATTTATGTCTGCAATTTGTAGTTTTTACCATAGCTGTCCATATAGTCAAAGGGCTAATAGATGGGCCACTCTGTACTACCAGTACCTGTAGGGTTCATTTTGTGTGACCTGTGTACAAGGTGATAATGCAGCATAGTCCAATATAGGGGAGAGGTACCACTAGCTTGTCCCCTGTCATGTCTACGGTATTCATGTTCATGTTAACGTTCACTTTCACAGTCACATTAGTGTCCATGGTGACTGTCATGGTCTGGTTCCAAAGAATTCCTCACAGTTTTCCATTACCACTCACATCCACCGACATACAGCGACACTGTTTGACACGCTGCACCTTGCGATGGCGGAAGGCTGGTTGCAGCCCTGGACAGTCCAGCTGCACAGTGAGCTGGGTGATGCGGTGCGGCCTGCAGAAGGAACAGGACTGGAAGGGCTCTTGGGCCTTGTTGTGGTTCTTCCGGCCGGACCCCAGGCCTCGAATTGAGCTAGGGCTCATGTGGCGGGGGATGTAGAAGGAGTTACACTGGCCATAGCAGAAGCGGTTGACCACCGTGCGACTCCGACAGCCCTCCTCGCTCACTGTCTGGCGGAGGGGTTGTGTCTTGCACCAGTCACGTCGGAGGTACCGGCGCTCCGTGACCACCAGGGCCTCCCGACTTGACGAAAGGACTTCGGGTTTCCGCGGCAACAGGCGCTGACGCTCCGACAGGTTGCCTTTGGTCTTGAAAAGTGAGGGGATGGAGCCCTGGGGGCGGGGCTTCCTGGAGTCTGTGGCAACGCAGAGCACCCCAGCCAGTAGGACCGGGAGAGTGATTCTCCAAAACATTCTGGGGAAAATTAGACAGAAAGGTTAGTTTCAGTGCTACAAAACTAAGATTGAGCCTTGTACATAAACAGTGACTATACTGTGACTAGAATGTATTGGTTTAAGCGAGGTTGAGTCTACTGGGTATGTCTCAATCTACTGGGTATGTCTCAATCTACTGGGTATGTCTCAATCTACTGGGTATGTCTCAATCCTGAAGTTATTCCAGTGTAACAACATTCCGTCTGTGTGTGTATGCTTTGGTGTTTAGCCTATGTATGTGTGTGAATGTTCACGTTATATTGAACTTCCCCCTCCTCTTCACTCTGCCCTTTAAGGTATCATTGAGTTAATCAATCGATCATCTTGTCAACGTCTGTGTCAATACTTATATTTGCTTTCTTCTCAGCTACAGAACTCTTCCAAAAATAAACATGTCTTGCCATCAAAGGAAACCCTTAAACACCCATAACGAGAAAAGGAAGTTGATTTTATTGGTCTCGTCGCCGGGTAAAATAATTAGGGCTTTGCTTACTCTAGTCATGAACTATGCCGCAGATATGTAAACATGCATTAGCAGGCCCATCTGAATGTTATTAGGGGAGGAGAAGAGTACCCTGTGGGTCTCCATTCCCACTCTGTGACCAAGCCCTAAGCCCTATGAGCACTATAAACTGCTCTGTCTGTGTCTCTCTCCACACTGCCGACTGGCAGATGTGAGACCGAGATGAAACTCTCCATAAACACACATAAACACATGCCTAAACGCTCACACACACATACAATTCACAATGTAATCCAAAAAAAAGTTATTTAGAATTTGTCTTTCTGATTTTTACTGGAAAAAGGAAGTATGATTTAAGTTGAATACATTTGTTGGGAAAGAAAATTACTGGTATGTATCTGTATTAATGCCAGTACAATTTGTCAGTCACTCAAAAATCTTTGCAACAGATGTTGTTCTTGAATTGCATATACAGTATAAAGTAAGAATTCTGAATGCGGACCAAAAGCCCTCCAAAGCCATTGGCTGCTCCAATTCCCTGAAAGACTTTTTTGCTGTGCAAATTGTGCATCCCTTCTCCATTTCCTGGACGTGGGACAACACAATTGGACGTGGGACAATGACTTTATCATGATCTACTTTGGGTTTCTGTCTCTGTTTAGTTTCTGCTCTTGAACCTGGGTCATGGCACTCTGCCCTGTTAACCTCTCTGTCTCAATGAAACTGTCCCAATGTTCACAGTAATCTATTGGGCAGCTGTGTCTATGACCAGAAGGTAATGAAGTATAGAACAGTCGAGCCAGGAACCATGAGGATGGTGGAGAGCTAGGTACTGGTATACCCAGGAACCATGAGGATGGTGGAGGGCTAGGTATTGGTATACCCAGGAACCATGAGGATGGTGGAGGGCTAGGTACTGGTATACCCGGGAACTATAAGGATGGTGGAGGGTTTAGAGAAGAGGACTGAATGGATGGTGGATGATGTTGGTCATGAGAAGGACAAGGGGGAGTTAAACTTCACCTCTTCAGTGTCTTCCAGAGCAACTGATGTGTGATAAGAATGTTTACAAAATTCATGCATTGATGTCAGTAGGAGATTTCTGTGAAAGTTCAAGTTACGCACGACTAAGTCTGGCTCAACTCTATCATAAGGACACATCTCTTACACACACACACTTGACCACACAGTGTCAAATGTAATGATGATGTTTCCTTCTGTCCCCACTGCATCTCAATGTCATGACCCTCCTCCATCATTCAATGATCTACTCACCAGTTAAACATGCTTTTGTCCCTAAAAACATCCAGTGACTACTGATCAGAATGGATGAACTCAATCCAACACAGTGGGCTTCCTGCAAAGTTTTCCCTCTCTATTTCCTCTTCATTAGTAGAAGTAGTAGAAGTAGAAGTACAAGAAGACTAGCCCAGGTCTGGTGAGTTTAAAGGCCCTAGGGGTTGGAGGGATATCCTGACTGTGTACACAGCAGATGACAGATATGTTATACAGTCAGTGCTTCAGTCCTTCTCCACTTCCAAACTTTGCCTAAGTATGATACAGACGACCCTGCCAGCTATCGTCATCAATCTCACAGCAAGACAAATTGCGGTTTGGAGGTTGGGTGGGGAAGTGGGGGGATAATGATAGTGTACAGAGAGACTGTTGGAAAACAAAACAAACTCTTTAGCCCTGACTTTACTGCTTGCAGCCCCCCTCATCCACCCCCCTGACTCTCTCTCTCACCAATCATCATGGAGTCTGAGCCGGAGGGAGACTGTGGTTTTTGTATTATCGGTGAGACAGAGCTGAACTGGACCATGCTATCTGTCCACTTACAGGGCCACTGCATGTTATATCACAACCACAAATACCAGGCTCTATACGCTTGAATGAACCATCTCAGACCTCAGGTCTACAAATAATGGACTCCAAAAACAGAACTGGGATAGCCATCTCCCAGAGTAAGAATTGCCAATGGCAACTTGAGCTTTACTGACCGCAGTGGGCGGCTACACTTGGATGAACTCTCCGTCTGCACCAAAGTACCAGCGCCTCTATCGTAGCAGATCAACCATTTTAGGTCAAGGGTTCTTCAATAATGCAATCTGCTAATTATTCAGTCAATAAGCTCAAAGCAGTACCTTCCACATGGGTCCTGAGATAAAGTGTTAGCAATGACAAGAACAGGATAACTGACGTCAATTATTGTATTCAATTCAACAGGCCAAAGCTCACACACAGAAAACAAAACTCTGTGTTTTTACATGAAGGCAATTACATTGGACATCATTATCTCCATGTGTGGCTTGCATTTCCCCAAACTGGCCTCTTCTGGCTCATTAACTGTGAAAATGTGCATTTTGAGGAGCTTGGGTTGAATGTGTTCAACGCCAACATGCCCCTGAGCTGTTTGGACAGCCATTTGTCACCACAATCCATTTTCATAATTACTGCCAGCTGAGAGATGCTCTACTGGTCTCCAAGTCTCCAGCAGTTAGGAGAGGCACTTTGCTCTCCATCCCCCTCGGTATTAGTAGAGATATTTACCCCGCACTTAACAGTAGACACAGAGTGAGAGCAACATATTGTAGAGAATGACCAGGCAGGGAAGTAAACCCGGCTTGCTGGCCTGAAAGACTAACTCCCTACACATCGCACCAATAGGGTTAACTCACATGGTGGGAATTGTAACATGGCTCATATAGGACCCGATTCTAATTTGGGAAATTACGCCTTTCTTACGCACGCCTTTCCTACCCACTTCTCACCAGCTGGTATTAGCTTATGAAGTTGTGTAACGGGTTTTGCAGGCGTTGTTCCCTTGCGCGCGCTGGATAAATGTAATTCAACTGCTGAAAACACTCCCAAGTGCTTGCCAACACATTTTCTCTAGGAGTTTTCATTCAATAGGGTTTTCATTACATTTATCGTAAGCCATTCCTTTAAATGCTATGTATATTTAATTAGGTACACAGTATTTCTGCCACCTCTGGTCTCTTGGCCCTCCCAACCCTACGGGAGGGCAGCTTCCGCTCAGCCCAGTCCAAGCTCTTCTCTGTCCTGGTACCTCAATGGTGGAACCAGCTTCCCCCTGAAGCTAGGACAGCAGAGTCACTGCCCATCTTCCAAAAGCACCTGACCCCCCAATAGGGGTTGAACAATAATCCTATAAATCTACCCTAATCATCCCTAATCATGGAACTGTATATCAACCGTCCAGTCGTTGTGAACTGTGCGTCAGGCTCCAGGTTGAACCTGCTACAGTAGGTGTGGTCTGAGTTCCATAATGATTCAAACAGACTACATGTTCCAAATTACTGCACAACGTCATCCTAACATTATGCACTAATAGCGACCCTCAGGAACAACTTGGACATGATAGAGAAAAGAAAAGTCAACGGAATGGAAGGATGCAAAATGTAAACTACAAATTAAAGAAAACGAACACTAAAGTGACAGCTATAAATGTATGTGGGTATTACTGATGGTGGCTCCCGATAATGGCTAATATTTAATATGATACAAATTGTATAATAAAAATTAGAAATTCAAAAAATCAACTCGGCAGACTCAGGTCTAAAAGAAACCTACAGCTTGGGTGTACTCATACTCATTTAGCTCTTAACAATAGCTCTTAAACACTTATAAATTCCAGTGCAACGAGAATGTTGTTAATTCAATCGCAAATTAAATGCTTTTTCCACTTGGAACTGGCAGGTTCGCTCAACGTTATTCATGGTTTCCTTTGCTTGTAAAGGAGGTGGAATTATGAAGGAATGAAATATAAATATGGTTAATCTGTAGACACACCTTCATTTCTTAGATTTCCACCCTGAACGAATAGCAGGTGAATAGCATGCTAAATGCATTGTTCCAATATTACAAACATACAGTGTTCGGACATTTAAATCTAATATTAATTAACAAAAAGCTCTTTGGATTAAACTGGAAATAATAGAGTGTGTGGAAGGGTTTATATCAAAGGGTTTATATCAGGACAAAGATGTGTCCTGCCTAAATCCTCTTTGGAATCAGAGCTATCAGTCCAAGGTGGAGCCGTCACCGGAGCAGTGAATCGGATCAGAAGCCAAGCTCACTACTCACACAACGCTTACACACGCAAACTCTCACCCACACATGTAATTCATCTGTCTCTCACATATTCACAAGTCCCGTTAATACCTGCTTCTAACTTGCATAATTACTCCTGATATTTTCCACATTCTGATTGTGCCCACATTATTAGACAGGTGGAGACAATCAAAAAAAAACATTGTGATCTGATTGTGATCAGATCATCCTGTCCACCTCCAGAAGTAGTCAGACATGCATGGTGTCTGGATATCTTACAAGTGTAGACAGATCTGGACAGAGAAACCATTTAAATCATTATTATTCCACTCTCTGAATGCATTGACAGGTGGCACTATTGACTGACTACATCAATATGTATCTTACAATAAATAAATACATATTATTTTGAGAGATTATCTGTGAAATGTGCGTAAAAGAAGGGACCAGGAAATCTGGTCACAATGCAGACACGGTGGACGGATAGCAGACACATTTTAATACCATGTGTAGACACATTTCTGGAAACGTGGGCACAATCAGAATTTAGACAAGATCAGGACAAATGGCCCATGTTAGCACCAGGTATAAACAAGGCTACAGTCTCTCTTACACACTGATGGATTTACACTGTGACACAAAGTTACATTCTTACCTTAATGCTCTAGCTTCTCCCACACCTACACACGCCAAATAATGTATCACTAGCCAAATCAACAAACACCCACACACCCATTAACTCACTGAAAGCACTAACTTCCATAAACATTCAGGAAAATTCTTCCTGTGATTGAATCTCACCCTCTATATCTGTTGTTCTCCAGCCTGAATAACTGACAAGTCACCAAGACTACTGTATGAACAGAAGGAGGAAGACAGTGACTGTACCTCTTGCCACAGTGTCCCAGGACAGTGGGGTGATCCTGTCTCAGTTAGGGGTAGCTGTCCACCCTTACTGGTCCTGTAGAGGGAATCCTGGTGTTGGTTTCCATTGGAACAGCAGGGGTACCCGAGGTGGACTTTCAGCTGAGTGTCCCAAGGTCTGTGGTCCTGTTTCTCTCCACTGAGTCTGTATCTTTGAGTTTATTAATAATCCATATTTATCTCAAAATATGTATATATCTTTTTCTCCTCTCTTTGTAATCTGTCTTTCTATGCCATTGGGTTTCTGTGTCTCAATATTCTAGTTCGGTGTCTCTGTGTGTTTCCAGCTGGGTTTGGAGTCGCACTTCTGCTTCCCCCTAGACATAGATGGGGGCTTTCTATTGGCTCTGACCACAACATGAATCAAACCAAGCCTCACCTCTCTCCCATACCCTCTCTGTTTCTCTGCATACTTATCCTCCCTCCTGTTTCCACAAACATACTCACTGCTGACTCTCCACTCTTGGAATCCCCTGTCAGTCTTGCTCATTCCCTCTTCCCTTCTTCACTCTATCACTCCCTCGCGTACTCTGAAACCCCAAATCCATCTTGCTCTCCCACTATCGCCTCCTTCACGCAATTTCCTCCCTCACTTTCCCTGTCTCTCCTTCACTTTCATACTAATATCTCTCTCTCACTCTCTCTTTCCACCTATCCACCTTTCTTCTCCCTTGGCCATGAGGTGGGTTCAATGATTAGGTGTTCCAGTACCACTGAAAGCCTTCAACACACACCACCAAAGAAACAAAGACCGGTTCAAGGAAACTTTTATCTGACACATCCATCTCAGCTCTCTCTGAGACTCTCGTAAGACCACAACACATTGTTCCTTTTTCCCAAACATGGGTGTGTGAAATCACATAATCCATAAATCATTCTTACTCCTGCCTACTCACATGTCAACAGAACCCTTTGAAATTGCCATTCCCATTATTTTGGTTTAGGTATAAAGAAGAAAGACAATGATGTACTGGGAACTGGAACTGAGACAAAAACACTGGCTGTCATTCACCGTCAAAGATCTGAAACATCCGCAAAAAAAACTTCACTGTCTAAACAATTACCATCTGATCCTACCAGTAGAGAATAGCAGGAAACTATAGCAGCTGAATTCAAGCCTCAGTCTTTGTCCATACTATGACTAATATCTTAAGTCATGGTTTCTCATGGCTTTAATATACTGACTGACCTGAACTGACAAGGTTATGTTTTGTAAAACTTTGTGATATTAGCCATTAAGCCTTAGGGCTCAATTCACTTCGTAGGGCAGAACACCCACGCTCTGGTGCGATATAGTGCGACATAGGCAATGTTCCTGCCTTTCGCGGAAATTGAATTCACGGTAAATGCTGCATATGTCGGCTCAATCGGAAATTACCTTTCAATTTCAATCGCGCTATAAAGCAGATCTTCAGCGCTACTGATTGAATCGAGCCCACAGGGCTCTAGAAATGTAAAGGTCATTTCTGATTGAGCAGACATATGCAGCGTTTACGGTGAATGCAGTGTCCGCTAAAGCGGGAAAATTGCCTTTAAATGTCCATCACACTAACGCTGAACTTCCTCAATACGGATTGAATAGAGCCCTTACTTTTTGTGGTAGCATATTTTGTACAGTATAATAAAATGTCTAAATTGCTAACAAATAACACATTTGAACAAAATCAACAAACAAAGCATTCTTTTTTTGCAAATGTACAACTTATTCCCTTAAATTATAGTCAAATAAGCGAAGACCAGTTCTAATCTAACGGATACCCAAAACTACTGTATGTTATGCTCTGTTAAATCTACCACCATCTAGTGGCAACACCTAAACTGCAGATGACAGTCTGTGCCCTTAGCAGACAGATCAGTGAGAATAATCATAACAATGACTCCAGATCAGTATGTTCATCTACTCCTTGCTAGTCATTACAAAATGTATTAATTCATTACCAGGACAGTAAAAACAGATAAAGGGACAACTTTAATACATTTTTAAGTGTCTTTAAATATGGTATAAAAATAAATGCAGGAGAGAGTAACAAAGAAGTGCGTTCTACAGAAGACAACAGACAGCAGCTTGAATGAGACTTTACACATGTAATGAAAACTGTGCCAATTACTGTAGTGCAATAAAAGCAATGCAAAATAAACATAATCATTTATATATATATGCATACTGCACAACACTTCCCTTAGCGTGACAAAAGTAGGTGTGATTACAGATCGTGAACTGTATAGTAATAATATTTTTTATTCGATTTTACTGTTAAGCTGTCGTTTCTTAATTTTTTAAATTTCTGACATCATTAGCTCGGCTGGAGAGGAACACGCGTGTCCATCAGATATGGTGGAAGTAACTGGACACGGGCTTTCTGGAAAGGCATTATCCGTCTCAATGTCTGTCCTAAAATGCCTACCTGCCCCAAAATGAATGTCCTCGCCAATAGTAGATATAGATCAAGTAAAAGAAATAACAAGCCTTCTCCTTGGACATGCAACATCTGATGTACTGCCCTGCTCATCGTCTGAGTGGAGAGCAGACGGCGATGATGGAGAAATGACGTAGAAATGACGTAGAAATGGTCCTCTATATTGCAGAGTGGCTGTATTTTAGCATGATGGCACAAGGTTGGTCAGCCTCTTTGATGTAAGGGATTTCCCCTGGGAGAAGAAGAGGGATGGAGAAAGAAAAAGAAGGAGAATAAGATCACTTGTCTACTGTAATCTAAGATCCACTCTAATATCCTCCTGTAATCTAGCGTGTGGAAATGTCTGTGCAGAGTGAGAGTTCTACCTGGTCGGAATATGAAAGTGTGTAATGTCTGGATTATACTGACATCCTATGGGCATCAAGTGTACAACATGATTTTGCATCATACTGTGTTATTGTGTTATACCGTATGTCAGACATGCTGTAGGTTCCTTCATCTGAGTAAAGTTCATTCATTGAATACAGTTTACATCAAGAGCTGTCAAAAGAGCTGTCTCCATGCAAAAATGTGAGGGAGAACACAGAGAGGATGAAAGTCAGTGAGATGAGCAACCACATGCAATTTACTGTAACACTCTGCACTGAGTTTTGGAATTATTACCTGGATGTAAAATCCTTCAAAACAAGTTCTTACTTTTCTGTGGGGACAAGGAGAGAACACAGAATGAGGTAGGACATTTTGGCAGGTTGGTTTCAGGGACCAAAATGTGAGACATGCAGGAGAGGTCACATGCCTCTGTCCTCTAACAGCTCAGCTGACTCCTCTAAAGGCTGGATTCAATCTGAATTGCAGAAGCATCACAAAAGATCCACGTTATAGCTTGACAAAAATGTAAAGGCAATGTTCCCACGTTCGCGGAGACTGCGTTCACAGTAAACGCTGCATACAGCTGAAGTCGGAAGTTAACATACACTTAGGTTGGAGTCATTAAAACTCGTTCTTGTTAACAAACTATAGTTTTGGCAAGTCAGTTAGGACATCTACTTTGTACATGACACAAGTCATTTTCCCAACAATTATTTACATATTATTTCACGTATAAATCACTGTATCACAATTCCAGTGGGTCAGAAGTTTATATACACTAAGTTGACAATGCCTTTAAACAGCTTGGACAAAAAAATGATGGCTTTAGAAGCTTATGATAGGCTAATTGACATCATTTGAGTCAATTGGAGACCTGTACCTGTGGATGTATTTCAAGGCCTACCTTCAAACTCAGTGCCTCTTTGACATCATGGAAAATCAAAATAAATCAGCCAAGACCTCAGAAAAAATACATTGCAGACCTCCACAAGTCTGGCTTATCCTTGGGAGCAATTTCCAAATGCCTGAAGGTACCACGTTCATCTGTACAGTCAATAGTACGCAAGTATGAACACCATGAGCCCACGCAGTCGTCATACTGCCCAGGAAGAAAACACCTTCTGTCTCCTAGAGATGAGCGTACTTTGGTGCGAAAAGTGCACATCAATCCCCGAACAACAACAAAGGACCTTGTGAAGACGCAGAGGAAACAGGTACAAAAGTATCTTTATTCAGAGTAAAACGAGTCCTATATTGAGATAACATGAAAGGTCGCTCAGCAAGGAAGAAGCCACTGCTCCAAAACTGCTATAAAAAAAGCCAAAGCCAGGTTTGCAACTGCACATGGGGACAAAGATCGTACTTTTTGGATAAATGTCCTCTGGTCTGATGAAACAAAATAGAACTGTTTGGCCATAATGACCATTGTTATGTTGCAAGCCGAGGAACACCATCCCAACCGTGAAGCACGGGGGTGGTAGCATCATGTTGTGGGGGTGCATTGCTGCAGGAGGGACTGGTGCACTTCACAAAATAGATGGCATCATGAGGGTGGGAAATGATGTGAATATATTGAAGCAACATCTCATGACATCAGTCAGGAAGTTAAAGCTTGGTCGCAAATAGGTCTTCCAAATGGACAATGACCCCAAGCATACTTCCAAAGTTGTGGCAAAATAGCTTAAGGACAACAAAGTCAAGGTATTGGAGTGGCCATCACAAAGCCCTGACCTCAATCCTATAGAAAATGTGTGGGCAGAACTGAAAAAGCCTGTGCGAGCAAGGAGGCCTACAAACCTGACTCAGTTACGCCATTTCTGTCAGGCGGAATGGGTCAAAATTCACCTAACTTATTGTGGGAAGCTTGTGGAAGGCTACCTGAAACGTTTGACCCAAGTTAAACCATTTAAAGGTAATGCTACCAAATACTAATTGAGTGGATGTAAACTTATGACCCACTGGGAATGTGATGAACGAAATAAAAGCTGAAATAAATAATTCTCTCGACTACTATTATTCTGACATTTCACATTCTTAAAATCAAGTGGTGAGCCTAACTGACCTAAAACAGGGAATTTGTACAAGGATTAAATGTCAGGAATTGGGAAAAACTGAGTTTAAATGTATTTGGCTGAGGTGTATGTAAACTTCCGACTTCAACTGTATGTGGGCTCAAGGAAATTACCTTTACATTTTACCACAGATCTTCTGCTGTACGGATTAAATCCAGCCTTAAATTTCAGAGGAGTTAACAAATGCAACATTGTGTATCAAACTACACAAAAACATGATTTCACAAGAATAATAAACCAATATGTATAGGTTATATCCAGATATACCTATGCTCCTATTGCATCTAAGTCTTGAAATGGAATGATGAATGTCTAACTACCATTGTTGAATAAATATGTTTTTTATTAATTAACGTCTGATTAATCAGTTAATCATGAAACATACAGTGCCGTTCATAAAGTATTCACACCCATTGACTTTTTCCACATTTTGTTGTGTTACAGCATTTGGCAAGCCTAAATAAATTCTGGAGTAAAAATGTCCTTAACAAGTCACATAATAAGTTGCATTGACTCACTCTGTGTGCAGTAATAGTGTTTAACATGATTTTTGAATGACAACCTCATCTCTGTTCCCTACACATACAATTATCTGTAAGCTCCCTCAGTCGAGCAGTGAAATTCAAACACAGATTCAACCACAAAGACCAGGGAGGTTTTTCAATGCCTCTCGGAAAAGGGCACCTATTGGTAGATAGGTAAAAATAAATTTAAAAAAGCAGACATTGAATATCCCTGAAGATATTAATGGTGTCTCAAGACACCCAGTCACTGTAAAGATACAGGCGTCCTTCCTAACTCAGTTGCCGGAGAGAAAGGAAACTACTCATGGATTTCACCAATGGTGACTTTAAAACAGTTACAGAGTTTAATGGCTGCGATAGGAGAAAACTGAGGATGGATCAGCAACATTGTAGTTATCTACAATACTTACCTAATTGACAGAACAGAATAAAAATATTCCAAAACATGCATTCTGTTTGCAACAATTCAAGAGGTATGAATACTTTCTGAAGACACTGTATAGGCTAATTTCTCAAATGAAACACAATAATTCCTTTAATAAAACTCGTAGAAAAGCTTACTTGGTGCTATAACTGCAACATACAAATCAAAAGGGAAGGAAAGGAGAGGCACAGTACATGTTGACAAGGCCCTGAAAAAGATGGTCATGAAACGCCACCATGCCCGTGTCCAGGGGAGGTGACGGAGGGAAGGAGAGAGTGATAAAGCAGTGGATACGCTTTATCTGAACAGGCCCGTTGGTCAACCAGAAAAGTCCATGTCCTCTTACCACATTTCGAGTGAATTTCTCAAATGAAGTTCTGCGGTCCTGAATGCCTCCATACTTAACAACAAAAAAAGACCAAAAAGAAAGAGAAAGCCAGAAAAGAAGGACAGAGCTGAAACCAAAAAGTGAAGTAATGGGAAACAAACTGAACTGTGAGGAGAGGCCCTTTGAAAAATAATAGCAAAGATAAGGATATGCTGATGTGATTATGAAGAGAATTATACAGTGATATGTGACATAACACAAAACATAAGCCAAATCATAGAAAATCATGAATGAACTATCATTTTAATTATAAACTGGGTGGTTCGATCCCTGAATGCTGATTGGCTGACAGCCCTGGTATATCAGACCGTATACCAAGGGTAAGACAAAACATTTACTTTAACTGCTCTAATTACGTTGGTAACCAGTTTATAATGGCAATAAGGCACCTCGAGGGTTTGTGGTATATGGCCAATATATGACGGCAAAGGAGGGTATCCAGGCACTCCGCTTTGTGTCGTGCATAAGAACAGCCCTTAGCCGTGGTATATTGGACATATACCACACCCCCTCAGGCCTTATTGCTTAATAACCACATTATCACAACCATCGTTACAGGTCAGACACCTTATGAGGCATTTTCTTTGCATGTGAAAATGCTGCTACAATAGTTATTCCTTCACTGCTGGAGGCACCAATGTCATTGTTCCAGGTCCTAGGCAGGGCAGGTCAGAGAACAGCAGTGTACACAGCCATGTTTATTCTTTGAAGACCTTACCTTTTTCTTGGCCTGTAGCAGCTCCTGATAGGCACTGGAACGGATGAAGCGGCTGTAGGAGTCACTCTTCATCAGCTTGAAGATGTGATCCTGTCAACCACAAGGAAATGGTTCAACCACAGTGATGGTCACGTTGTAACTGTCTGTGGAGACAAATGTACTCAACAGTACAGTAGCTTATCCAGCAAACACACGACAGGCATAAGTCAGTAACCTGCCTATAATAACCCTACAGTTCACTAACATATTACTACAGTGTTACCTGTGCGTCCTCAAAGGCATAGCGTCCAGGGTCCTTGACGTTCTGGGTGGTCTTGTCATAGCTCTTTGAGTCAACATTGATGGCACTGGGAGCTCCAGAGGCCAGGAACTCCTGCCAGATCTCCTGAACCCGGGTCGGGACCTCCCGGATGGGCCTCTTCTTTACCTCCTGGACCGCTAGCCAGAACCTGCAAGACAACATGGGGGCAGGGAATAACACAGTTGTATTTGGCATCATCATCATCATCATGATGAGGCCGGTGACTTTGCTTCCTGAAAGTCCAATATCTTGAAAACTTGACTGCTGACATTGTCACGCTCTGATCTGTTTCACCTGTTCTGTGATTGTCTCCACCCCCTCCAGGTGTCGCCTATTTTCCCCAGTGTATTTATCCCTGTGTTTCCTAACTCTCTGTGCCAGTTCATCTTGTATTTTTAGTCAAGTCAACCAGGGTGTTTTTCCCCGTACTCCTTTTCTATTCTCTTTTGCTAGTCTTCCTGGTTTTGACCACTGCCTGACTCTGGACTACTTTCCCGCCTGCCTGATCATCCTGCCTGCCCTGACCTTGAATCTGCCTGCCCTTTGGTACCTATTGGACTCTGAACTGGTTTTGACCTTTTGCCTGTACACAACCATTCTCTTGCCTACCCCTTTTTGGATTAATACGCATTGTAAGACTCCAACCGTCTGCCTCTTGTGTCTGCATCTGGGTCTCACCTTGTGCCTTGATAGACATGCAAAACATTTTGGGACTGTATCAACAGTGGACTAATTACAAAATACCAAAATAATTTTGAGTGGATTTTCCCTTTAACTATAAACATGATCGCTTTAGCCCTTCCATTTTTGTCTTTCTCTATCACTATTTAGGCTAATATAGGACAAGCAACATATTGTACATTTGAATGCTTGTGCATGTCTTGTCAAGGATAAGCCGTTTTTCCAACATGGTTTCTTATGGAATTTCTGGATATGTACTGCAAAGATTCTGTCATATAAATTCAGTGCTCCGTTATGTCCTCTAATGGTGATAACATCACATCTAATTTTAGGGTAATTAATGTGACCAATTAGGTGTTAAATTCCACCTCTGACTTTGTTAGATAATAACAACACTCACTTAGTTACATTACCAGATTGACCTGAAGATTAGCTCTGGGCAAAACAGTTCAGACAAGTACCAGATGAGGAAGTACAGGAAGCGTGAATGAAGTGCAAGGATAGGTTATGATTGCGTGGGAGAGAAAAGAAGTGAGAGTGTGCATAGTGGGGTGTATGTGCGTTAAATGCGTGTGTGTGTGTGTGTGTGTGTGTGTGTGTGTGTGTGTGTGTGTGTGTGTGTGTGTGTGTGTGTGTGTGTGTGTGTGTGTGTGTGTGTGTGTGTGTGTGTGTGTGTGTGTGTGTGTGTGTGTGTGTGTGTGTGTGTGTGTGTGTACTGCATCCCCTACCTCAGGTTCTCTGAGCTGAACTCAGACTCCAGGAACTTGAGGAACTGCTCCCTCCCCACCTGATCCTTGAGAACCTCGTTGATGCCGAACGCCCACCTCTTCACCCTCTGCTGACCTGGCTCCTTACTAGGGAGAGACACACGCAGTCAGACATCACAGTGTACAGAGGGAAAACCTCAGTGAAAAGTTAACAGTACACAGTCCACACTACACAGCTACAAATACTTTGATTACTACCTGACATCCCTCAGGAGATGGTCTGATCCAGAGCAACTCACAAATCATTTACTGGTATCACTTACTACTTGTACCAGTGTAAATCAACACAGAATAACCACAGAGATTTAATAATAAACTTGAAAAAGACACACCTAGCCTCCAGCTCCCATACTGCAGTGTCATCTGAGATCCAGGGGTTGGAGGGGTCGGTCGACGTGATGAAGGGGTCATATTCCACATACTGCTCTGTATAGGCCAACAAACTGGGAAGAAAGACACCTTACTCTTCAGTTCAGGCAGGTAGAGTCTACAGAAAATGTGACAATGTATCGTGCGCCCTGGGGAACTCAGGATATGACTAACATCAATGCTACACAGTATTTGACCTTGAAGATAGCAGGAAGTGATGCAGTATCTTTGCTTTAACACAATAGTGTGTAACCCAGGCAGCTGAGAATGGGAATCTATGTTTAGTGTTATATAACAGCACAAGAAATGATAATTAGTCTTAGTGCTGATGATACACAGCATGTATTGTTTGGGCTAAACATTTTTCAAGGTTGCCTAAGCTCTTAATTACTGGCTACATTAAGTTTTAGAGAGTTCATGAAGGGATTAATGGGGGGGGAATGCAGAGACGGAGAACTTCGCTCACCTCTCAGCCACTTTGGACATTTTCAGTCGATGTCTGTCTAATTGCCCTCCCCAATAATTGATCTGGAACAACATGGGGAAACAATATTTTGTGAATTTCTGGAAACTGGTCGAACTGACAAGACAGTAACAGTATTGCTATCTTAAATGTAAATTTGGAAAGAACAGTTTCCTTCCAAACATACATTTTGCAATGCAAGAGAAACTACCCTGGAAGTCCAGCAGCTTCTACATTACCTGGTCCTGTAGCTGCTCCTCTGTGGCTGGCTTGGCCTCTGGGGCAGGGGTGTGGGTGGGGCTGTGGGTTCGCACATCATTCTGAGGCCCATATACTGACTGAGACAGAGAGACAATCAGAACCCACCCAAAATCAAATATTTTAAAATAACAGTGTTTCAGTTGACCTGTTATTCAGAATTAATGGATTTATAGAAAAAGTCACCTTTCTTGTCTTTTGGGGATTTTTCATTCTGGAGGACTTCTTTATGTCGACTTCTGTTGTGTTTACACATCCGGGCTGGAGAGCAACAGAAATTAACAGAAGAAAAACAAGCCCTTCAGGGAGCATTCTCTGCTTCTTCCTATTGATTCACTAGCAGCTCAGGTAGGACTGTTTAGGGAACCCAGAAAAACAGCTTCTTCTATTGCACTTTGCGACACACTCAGTCAAACATTATCTAGTAAAATATTAATGTAAAACATATTGTCTGTACGTCCTGCATGATCAAACAAGGGGCACAATTAAGGTATCCTCCAGGACCACGGTGGCTAATTGGTTTGACGAGGCTGCTGTGAAATCAGAAAGGAACCTGATTATAATGTTCCAAGCATGCATGAATTGATCCTGTTATTTTCCAATTAAGCTCATGGAGGTGGATTTTTCCAGGGAAGCAGCTCCATTCCCTAGTGGAAGATATTACTAAGAAGGAAGTGTATCTGAATGGATGATGAGGTCATAAAGACCACTGGAGAGCTGCAGGTGAATACATCATTTTTTAGGAATTGACGGTAGCTCAATAATAACATTTTGATATTATGGCAGGCAAAGAGGAAAGACAAAAAAATTACGATTATCAAACCCCTCACATTATTCATATTAAACATTATTCACGTTGAATAGAGAAATAAATTACTTTGTAGACTGAAGAAAGCACAGGTTAAGTTCTTTAACATTTACAAAAAACATCTAATAAAAAGAAAATCCATGACATGTATTTTGAATTTCTAAGATAAGATCAATGTAGGTTTTTGACAATGGATATTTCTACGCATGGTATGCATGACAATACACAACAATATCCACGAAACAGAAATACTAAGTTAGGGGCTCGATTCAATCCGTATTGCGGAAGTTCAGCGCTATAGCGCGATTGAAATTTAAAGGCAATGTTCTGCATTCGTGGAGACTGCAATCGCGGTAAATGCTACATATGTCCACTCAATCGGAAATTAACTTAACTGCAATGCAATAGCGCGATTGAAATGTTAAATGATACAGATTGAATCAATCCCTTGCATGCTGACCACACCGCTCACGTCGCGTCAGCGAGCGTCTGCATGACCAGGCGCTAAAATAGAAATTGGTTCTATTTGTGATGATCAACACGCTGCAAGTCCGGCCTCTCACATCTCCTCATTGGTTTTTAGGAGCATATACCCACGTGGGTGATTGAAAGATTAACTGAGGTCCGCACTGAAGTCGGTTATAGTAATGCACCATAAAATTGGTTGCCAACCGTCATATAAAGTCCAAAGAAGAAAAAGAAGCCTGAAGGAAGGAGGAGAGATGATGAGAAATTAATTTGGTTTATTGTTTTATCTGTGGATTAATTGTCAGAGTAGTGGACCTTGTGCATTTCAGGTAAAATAACAACCCAATGTTTATACACCAGGACAAATTAGCTAGCAACGGCAAGCTAGCTAGCTAAATTGCCATAAATGTTTCATGCTTTTTGACATGTCCCCAAATTATTATAATTGGTTTAGAGTTTGTTTTGATGTCCTGATCACTTCTGGTGTGGGTGAACAAACAAAAGAGTGAGGATCATCGGCACAATCCACAATGGCACGAAAGCCAAAATACACAGCACAGGTACTCACATGCACCAACGGACATTGTAACAAAATAATCGACAGCCCAATGGAAACCAAAGGGCACACTTATACAAGTACTAATCAGCGGGGACAGGTGTGCCTAATGAAAGTTCCGGTTTGGTCAGCATGTTAGGCTCCAGTTAGCTGTATTCTCCAGTGGAAAATTTGGCCAAACCTTGTAGCTAGGTTTTATGTTATGGAGATAACTAACTCTTGTAGCATGAGATTTTAAAAGCTCAATAAACTCACCACTGGTCTGTGCACATCCCAAAACGCTCTTTCTTGACTATCGAGAATTTTCCTCTCAATCTTATCTCTTTTCTTGTCAACTCTGAGGACAAAGGATACACAGTACAAGCAATTACTTTTTAGGTCTTTTCACAAAACCATATGTAATATTCATGTTTTTTTCTTTGACACTTCCCCTGCCTAAAATGTGGTGTTATTAGGAAACTGCTGAAAATGGTAGTTAAGAGATGATGGCACATCCGTTATAATGAGTAGGAGTGTGGTGATCAACTTAACACTCATCAACACATAGTAGATTTGTTTCATTTGGAAACTTACTTTGCTTGTGCTTCTGCTTGCATAAATATGAACTCCCATTTTCTGGCAAATGCTCTCTGTAGCCTCGCTAAGCTCTCCTGAAACAACAATGACCATAAAAAATCCAAATAGTAAATCTAGCCAAATAATGATTTGACATGATATATTAACACAATAATAGCAACAGAACAAAATGTTTTCACTTTGAAGATACAGGCTGATATCAGTGTTAAGGATGCTAGTGCTAACATACTAAAGATATGAAGATACAGGCTGATATCAGTGTTAAGGATGCTAGTGCTAACATGCTAAAGAGATGAAGATACAGGCTGATATCACTGTTAAGGATGCTAGTGCTAACATACTAAAGAGATGAAGATACAGTCTGATATCAGTGTTAAGGATGCTAGTTCTAACATACTAAAGATATGAAGATACAGGCTGATATCAGGATGCTAGTGCTAACATACTAAAGATATGAAGATACAGGCTGATATCAGTGTTAAGGATGCTAGTGCTAACATACTAAAGATATGAAGATACAGGCTGATATCAGTGTTAAGGATGCTAGTTCTAACATGCTAAAGATATGAAGATACAGGCTGATATCAGGATGCTAGTGCTAACATACTAAAGATATGAAGATACAGGCTGATATCAGTGTTAAGGATGCTAGTGCTAACATACTAAAGATATGAAGATACAGGCTGATATCAGTGTTAAGGATGCTAGTTCTAACATGCTAAAGAGATGAAGATACAGGCTGATATCAGTGTTAAGGATGCTAGTGCTAACATACTAAAGAGATGAAGATACAGTCTGATATCAGTGTTAAGGATGCTAGTTCTAACATACTAAAGATATGAAGATACAGGCTGATATCAGGATGCTAGTGCTAACATACTAAAGATATGAAGATACAGGCTGATATCAGTGTTAAGGATGCTAGTGCTAACATACTAAAGATATGAAGATACAGGCTGATGTCAGTGTTAAGGATGCTAGTGCTAACATACTAAAGATATGAAGATACAGGCTGATATCAGTGTTAAGGATGCTAGTGCTAACATACTAAAGATATGAAGATACAGGCTGATATCAGTGTTAAGGATGCTAGTTCTAACATACTAAAGATATGAAGATACAGGCTGATATCAGGATGCTAGTGCTAACATACTAAAGATATGAAGATACAGGCTGATATCAGTGTTAAGGATGCTAGTGCTAACATACTAAAGATATGAAGATACAGGCTGATATCAGTGTTAAGGATGCTAGTGCTAACATACTAAAGATATGAAGATACAGGCTGATGTCAGTGTTAAGGATGCTAGTGCTAACATACTAAAGATATGAAGATACAGGCTGATATCAGTGTTAAGGATGCTAGTGCTAACATACTAAAGATATGAAGATACAGGCTGATATCAGTGTTAAGGATGCTAGTTCTAACATACTAAAGATATGAAGATACAGGCTGATATCAGGATGCTAGTGCTAACATACTAAAGATATGAAGATACAGGCTGATATCAGTGTTAAGGATGCTAGTGCTAACATACTAAAGATATGAAGATACAGGCTGATATCAGTGTTAAGGATGCTAGTGCTAACATACTAAAGATATGAAGACACAGGCTGATATCAGTGTTAAGGATGCTAGTGCTAACATACTAAAGATATGAAGATACAGGCTGATATCAGTGTTAAGGATGCTAGTGCTAACATCCTAAAGATATGAAGATACAGGCTGATATCAGTGTTAAGGATGCTAGTGCTAACATACTAAAGATATGAAGATACAGGCTGATATCAGTGTTAAGGATGCTAGTGCTAACATCCTAAAGATATGAAGATACAGGCTGATATCAGTGTTAAGGATGCTAGTGCTAACATACTAAAGATATGAAGATACAGGCTGATATCAGTGTTAAGGATGCTAGTGCTAACATCCTAAAGATATGAAGATACAGGCTGATATCAGTGTTAAGGATGCTAGTGCTAACATCCTAAAGATATGAAGATACAGGCTGATATCAGTGTTAAGGATGCTAGTGCTAACATACTAAAGATATGAAGATACAGGCTGATATCAGTGTTAAGGATGCTAGTGCTAACATACTAAAGATATGAAGATACAGGCTGATATCAGTGTTAAGGATGCTAGTGCTAACATACTAAAGATATAAAGACACAGGCTGATATCAGTGTTAAGGATGCTAGTGCTAACATCCTAAAGATATGAAGATACAGGCTGATATCAGTGTTAAGGATGCTAGTGCTAACATACTAAAGATATAAAGACACAGGCTGATATCAGTGTTAAGGATGCTAGTGCTAACATACTAAAGATATGAAGATACAGGCTGATATCAGTGTTAAGGATGCTAGTGCTAACATCCTAAAGGTATGAAGATACAGGCTGATATCAGTGTTAAGGATGCTAGTGCTAACATACTAAAGATATGAAGACACAGGCTGATATCAGTGTTAAGGATGCTAGTGCTAACATACTAAAGATATGAAGACACAGGCTGATATCAGTGTTAAGGATGCTAGTGCTAACATACTAAAGATATGAAGACACAGGCTGATATCAGTGTTAAGGATGCTAGTGCTAACATACTAAAGATATGAAGATACGGGCTGATATCAGTGTTAAGGATGCTAGTGCTAACATCCTAAAGATATGAAGATACAGGCTGATATCAGTGTTAAGGATGCTAGTGCTAACATACTAAAGATATGAAGATACAGGCTGATATCAGTGTTAAGGATGCTAGTGCTAACATACTAAAGATATGAAGATACAGGCTGATATCAGTGTTAAGGATGCTAGTGCTAACATACTAAAGATATGAAGATACAGGCTGATATCAGTGTTAAGGATGCTAGTGCTAACATACTAAAGATATGAAGATACAGGCTGATGTCAGTGTTAAGGATGCTAGTGCTAACATACTAAAGATATGAAGATACAGGCTGATATCAGTGTTAAGGATGCTAGTGCTAACATACTAAAGATATGAAGATACAGGCTGATATCAGTGTTAAGGATGCTAGTTCTAACATACTAAAGATATGAAGATACAGGCTGATATCAGGATGCTAGTGCTAACATACTAAAGATATGAAGATACAGGCTGATATCAGTGTTAAGGATGCTAGTGCTAACATACTAAAGATATGAAGATACAGGCTGATATCAGTGTTAAGGATGCTAGTGCTAACATACTAAAGATATGAAGACACAGGCTGATATCAGTGTTAAGGATGCTAGTGCTAACATACTAAAGATATGAAGATACAGGCTGATATCAGTGTTAAGGATGCTAGTGCTAACATCCTAAAGATATGAAGATACAGGCTGATATCAGTGTTAAGGATGCTAGTGCTAACATACTAAAGATATGAAGATACAGGCTGATATCAGTGTTAAGGATGCTAGTGCTAACATCCTAAAGATATGAAGATACAGGCTGATATCAGTGTTAAGGATGCTAGTGCTAACATACTAAAGATATGAAGATACAGGCTGATATCAGTGTTAAGGATGCTAGTGCTAACATCCTAAAGATATGAAGATACAGGCTGATATCAGTGTTAAGGATGCTAGTGCTAACATCCTAAAGATATGAAGATACAGGCTGATATCAGTGTTAAGGATGCTAGTGCTAACATCCTAAAGATATGAAGATACAGGCTGATATCAGTGTTAAGGATGCTAGTGCTAACATACTAAAGATATGAAGATACAGGCTGATATCAGTGTTAAGGATGCTAGTGCTAACATACTAAAGATATGAAGATACAGGCTGATATCAGTGTTAAGGATGCTAGTGCTAACATACTAAAGATATGAAGATACAGGCTGATATCAGTGTTAAGGATGCTAGTGCTAACATACTAAAGATATGAAGATACAGGCTGATGTCAGTGTTAAGGATGCTAGTGCTAACATACTAAAGATATGAAGATACAGGCTGATATCAGTGTTAAGGATGCTAGTGCTAACATACTAAAGATATGAAGATACAGGCTGATATCAGTGTTAAGGATGCTAGTTCTAACATACTAAAGATATGAAGATACAGGCTGATATCAGGATGCTAGTGCTAACATACTAAAGATATGAAGATACAGGCTGATATCAGTGTTAAGGATGCTAGTGCTAACATACTAAAGATATGAAGATACAGGCTGATATCAGTGTTAAGGATGCTAGTGCTAACATACTAAAGATATGAAGACACAGGCTGATATCAGTGTTAAGGATGCTAGTGCTAACATACTAAAGATATGAAGATACAGGCTGATATCAGTGTTAAGGATGCTAGTGCTAACATCCTAAAGATATGAAGATACAGGCTGATATCAGTGTTAAGGATGCTAGTGCTAACATACTAAAGATATGAAGATACAGGCTGATATCAGTGTTAAGGATGCTAGTGCTAACATCCTAAAGATATGAAGATACAGGCTGATATCAGTGTTAAGGATGCTAGTGCTAACATACTAAAGATATGAAGATACAGGCTGATATCAGTGTTAAGGATGCTAGTGCTAACATCCTAAAGATATGAAGATACAGGCTGATATCAGTGTTAAGGATGCTAGTGCTAACATCCTAAAGATATGAAGATACAGGCTGATATCAGTGTTAAGGATGCTAGTGCTAACATACTAAAGATATGAAGATACAGGCTGATATCAGTGTTAAGGATGCTAGTGCTAACATACTAAAGATATGAAGATACAGGCTGATATCAGTGTTAAGGATGCTAGTGCTAACATACTAAAGATATAAAGACACAGGCTGATATCAGTGTTAAGGATGCTAGTGCTAACATCCTAAAGATATGAAGATACAGGCTGATATCAGTGTTAAGGATGCTAGTGCTAACATACTAAAGATATAAAGACACAGGCTGATATCAGTGTTAAGGATGCTAGTGCTAACATACTAAAGATATGAAGATACAGGCTGATATCAGTGTTAAGGATGCTAGTGCTAACATCCTAAAGGTATGAAGATACAGGCTGATATCAGTGTTAAGGATGCTAGTGCTAACATACTAAAGATATAAAGACACAGGCTGATATCAGTGTTAAGGATGCTAGTGCTAACATACTAAAGATATGAAGACACAGGCTGATATCAGTGTTAAGGATGCTAGTGCTAACATACTAAAGATATGAAGATACAGGCTGATATCAGTGTTAAGGATGCTAGTGCTAACATCCTAAAGATATGAAGATACAGGCTGATATCAGTGTTAAGGATGCTAGTGCTAACATACTAAAGATATGAAGATACAGGCTGATATCAGTGTTAAGGATGCTAGTGCTAACATACTAAAGATATGAAGATACAGGCTGATATCAGTGTTAAGGATGCTAGTGCTAACATACTAAAGATATGAAGATACAGGCTGATATCAGTGTTAAGGATGCTAGTGCTAACATCCTAAAGATATGAAGATACAGGCTGATATCAGTGTTAAGGATGCTAGTGCTAACATACTAAAGATATGAAGATACAGGCTGATATCAGTGTTAAGGATGCTAGTGCTAACATCCTAAAGATATGAAGATACAGGCTGATATCAGTGTTAAGGATGCTAGTGCTAACATCCTAAAGATATGAAGATACAGGCTGATATCAGTGTTAAGGATGCTAGTGCTAACATACTAAAGATATGAAGATACAGGCTGATATCAGTGTTAAGGATGCTAGTGCTAACATACTAAAGATATGAAGATACAGGCTGATATCAGTGTTAAGGATGCTAGTGCTAACATACTAAAGATATAAAGACACAGGCTGATATCAGTGTTAAGGATGCTAGTGCTAACATCCTAAAGATATGAAGATACAGGCTGATATCAGTGTTAAGGATGCTAGTGCTAACATACTAAAGATATAAAGACACAGGCTGATATCAGTGTTAAGGATGCTAGTGCTAACATACTAAAGATATGAAGATACAGGCTGATATCAGTGTTAAGGATGCTAGTGCTAACATCCTAAAGGTATGAAGATACAGGCTGATATCAGTGTTAAGGATGCTAGTGCTAACATACTAAAGATATAAAGATACAGGCTGATATCAGTGTTAAGGATGCTAGTGCTAACATACTAAAGATATAAAGACACAGGCTGATATCAGTGTTAAGGATGCTAGTGCTAACATCCTAAAGATATGAAGATACAGGCTGATATCAGTGTTAAGGATGCTAGTGCTAACATACTAAAGATATAAAGACACAGGCTGATATCAGTGTTAAGGATGCTAGTGCTAACATACTAAAGATATGAAGATACAGGCTGATATCAGTGTTAAGGATGCTAGTGCTAACATCCTAAAGGTATGAAGATACAGGCTGATATCAGTGTTAAGGATGCTAGTGCTAACATACTAAAGATATAAAGACACAGGCGGATATCAGTGTTAAGGATGCTAGTGCTAACATACTAAAGATATGAAGATACAGGCTGATATCAGTGTTAAGGATGCTAGTGCTAACATACTAAAGATATAAAGACACAGGCTGATATCAGTGTTAAGGATGCTAGTGCTAACATACTAAAGATATGAAGATACAGGCTGATATCAGTGTTAAGGATGCTAGTGCTAACATCCTAAAGGTATGAAGACACAGGCTGATATCAGTGTTAAGGATGCTAGTGCTAACATACTAAAGATATGAAGATACAGGCTGATATCAGGATGCTAGTGCTAACATCCTAAATATATGAAGATACAGGCTGATATCAGTGTTAAGGATGCTAGTGCTAACATACTAAAGATATAAAGACACAGGCTGATATCAGTGTTAAGGATGCTAGTGCTAACATCCTAAAGATATGAAGATACAGGCTGATATCAGTGTTAAGGATGCTAGTGCTAACATACTAAAGATATAAAGACACAGGCTGATATCAGTGTTAAGGATGCTAGTGCTAACATACTAAAGATATGAAGATACAGGCTGATATCAGTGTTAAGGATGCTAGTGCTAACATCCTAAAGGTATGAAGATACAGGCTGATATCAGTGTTAAGGATGCTAGTGCTAACATACTAAAGATATGAAGATACAGGCTGATATCAGTGTTAAGGATGCTAGTGCTAACATACTAAAGATATGAAGATACAGGCTGATATCAGGATGCTAGTGCTAACATCCTAAAGATATGAAGATACAGGCTGATATCAGTGTTAAGGATGCTAGTGCTAACATACTAAAGATATGAAGATACAGGCTGATATCAGTGTTAAGGATGCTAGTGCTAACATACTAAAGATATGAAGATACAGGCTGATATCAGGATGCTAGTGCTAACATACTAAAGATATGAAGATACAGGCTGATATCAGTGTTAAGGATGCTAGTGCTAACATACTAAAGATATGAAGATACAGGCTGATATCAGTGTTAAGGATGCTAGTGCTAACATACTAAAGATATGAAGATACAGGCTGATATCAGTGTTAAGGATGCTAGTGCTAACATACTAAAGATATGAAGATACAGGCTGATATCAGTGTTAAGGATGCTAGTGCTAACATACTAAAGATATGAAGATACAGGCTGATATCAGTGTTAAGGATGCTAGTGCTAACATACTAAAGATATGAAGATACAGGCTGATATCAGTGTTAAGGATGCTAGTGCTAACATACTAAAGATATAAAGACACAGGCTGATATCAGTGTTAAGGATGCTAGTGCTAACATCCTAAAGATATGAAGATACAGGCTGATATCAGTGTTAAGGATGCTAGTGCTAACATACTAAAGATATAAAGACACAGGCTGATATCAGTGTTAAGGATGCTAGTGCTAACATACTAAAGATATGAAGATACAGGCTGATATCAGTGTTAAGGATGCTAGTGCTAACATCCTAAAGGTATGAAGATACAGGCTGATATCAGTGTTAAGGATGCTAGTGCTAACATACTAAAGATATGAAGATACAGGCTGATATCAGGATGCTAGTGCTAACATCCTAAAGATATGAAGATACAGGCTGATATCAGTGTTAAGGATGCTAGTGCTAACATACTAAAGATATAAAGACACAGGCTGATATCAGTGTTAAGGATGCTAGTGCTAACATACTAAAGATATGAAGATACAGGCTGATATCAGTGTTAAGGATGCTAGTGCTAACATACTAAAGGTATGAAGATACAGGCTGATATCAGTGTTAAGGATGCTAGTGCTAACATACTAAAGATATGAAGATACAGGCTGATATCAGTGTTAAGGATGCTAGTGCTAACATACTAAAGATATGAAGATACAGGCTGATATCAGGATGCTAGTGCTAACATACTAAAGATATGAAGATACAGGCTGATATCAGTGTTAAGGATGCTAGTGCTAACATCCTAAAGGTATGAAGATACAGGCTGATATCAGTGTTAAGGATGCTAGTGCTAACATCCTAAATATATAAAGACACAGGCTGATATCAGTGTTAAGGATGCTAGTGCTAACATACTAAAGATATGAAGATACAGGCTGATATCAGTGTTAAGGATGCTAGTGCTAACATACTAAAGATATGAAGATACAGGCTGATATCAGTGTTAAGGATGCTAGTGCTAACATACTAAAGATATGAAGATACAGGCTGATATCAGGATGCTAGTGCTAACATCCTAAAGATATGAAGATACAGGCTGATATCAGTGTTAAGGATGCTAGTGCTAACATACTAAAGATATGAAGATACAGGCTGATATCAGTGTTAAGGATGCTAGTGCTAACATACTAAAGATATAAAGACACAGGCTGATATCAGTGTTAAGGATGCTAGTGCTAACATCCTAAAGATATGAAGATACAGGCTGATATCAGTGTTAAGGATGCTAGTGCTAACATACTAAAGATATAAAGACACAGGCTGATATCAGTGTTAAGGATGCTAGTGCTAACATACTAAAGATATGAAGATACAGGCTGATATCAGTGTTAAGGATGCTAGTGCTAACATCCTAAAGGTATGAAGATACAGGCTGATATCAGTGTTAAGGATGCTAGTGCTAACATACTAAAGATATGAAGATACAGGCTGATATCAGTGTTAAGGATGCTAGTGCTAACATACTAAAGATATGAAGATACAGGCTGACATCAGGATGCTAGTGCTAACATCCTAAAGATATGAAGATACAGGCTGATATCAGTGTTAAGGATGCTAGTGCTAACATACTAAAGATATGAAGATACAGGCTGATATCAGTGTTAAGGATGCTAGTGCTAACATACTAAATATATAAAGACACAGGCTGATATCAGTGTTAAGGATGCTAGTGCTAACATCCTAAAGATATGAAGATACAGGCTGATATCAGTGTTAAGGATGCTAGTGCTAACATACTAAAGATATAAAGACACAGGCTGATATCAGTGTTAAGGATGCTAGTGCTAACATACTAAAGATATGAAGATACAGGCTGATATCAGTGTTAAGGATGCTAGTGCTAACATCCTAAAGGTATGAAGATACAGGCTGATATCAGTGTTAAGGATGCTAGTGCTAACATACTAAAGATATGAAGATACAGGCTGATATCAGTGTTAAGGATGCTAGTGCTAACATACTAAAGATATGAAGATACAGGCTGATATCAGTGTTAAGGATGCTAGTGCTAACATCCTAAAGGTATGAAGATACAGGCTGATATCAGTGTTAAGGATGCTAGTGCTAACATACTAAAGATATGAAGATACAGGCTGATATCAGGATGCTAGTGCTAACATACTAAAGATATGAAGATACAGGCTGATATCAGGATGCTAGTGCTAACATCCTAAAGATATGAAGATACAGGCTGATATCAGTGTTAAGGATGCTAGTGCTAACATACTAAAGATATAAAGACACAGGCTGATATCAGTGTTAAGGATGCTAGTGCTAACATACTAAAGATATGAAGATACAGGCTGATATCAGTGTTAAGGATGCTAGTGCTAACATCCTAAAGGTATGAAGATACAGGCTGATATCAGTGTTAAGGATGCTAGTGCTAACATACTAAAGATATGAAGATACAGGCTGATATCAGTGTTAAGGATGCTAGTGCTAACATACTAAAGATATGAAGATACAGGCTGATATCAGGATGCTAGTGCTAACATCCTAAAGATATGAAGATACAGGCTGATATCAGTGTTAAGGATGCTAGTGCTAACATACTAAAGATATGAAGATACAGGCTGATATCAGTGTTAAGGATGCTAGTGCTAACATACTAAAGAGATGAAGATACAGGCTGATATCAGGATGCTAGTGCTAACATACTAAAGATATGAAGACACAGGCTGATATCAGTGTTAAGGATGCTAGTGCTAACATACTAAAGATATGAAGATACAGGCTGATATCAGTGTTAAGGATGCTAGTGCTAACATACTAAAGATATGAAGATACAGGCTGATATCAGTGTTAAGGATGCTAGTGCTAACAACCTAAAGATATGAAGATACAGGCTGATATCAGTGTTAAGGATGCTAGTGCTAACATCCTAAAGATATAAAGACACAGGCTGATATCAGTGTTAAGGATGCTAGTGCTAACATACTAAAGATATGAAGATACAGGCTGATATCAGTGTTAAGGATGCTAGTGCTAACATACTAAAGATATGAAGATACAGGCTGATATCAGTGTTAAGGATGCTAGTGCTAACATCCTAAAGATATGAAGATACAGACTGATATCAGTGTTAAGGATGCTAGTGCTAACATACTACAGAGACAATGACAATGAAGAGAGAAGACCTACCGCCTCGTAGTCTGCCAGCTCCAGACGAGCTTTGTTTTGCATTGTTCTTTTGCAGAGGTAAACGGCTGGGGCACAGAACACAGAGGAAGAACAAATCAATCAGAAAACAGAGAAAACTACTGTTGACCAGATGCTGTTTTACAGATAACATTTTTACTTTGCCAAACCCTTTCTGCATCAGCTGCAGTCTAGGCCACAACATTGATGTCATTCCATAACCAGAGTACCATGTGGCATGTAAAATGGTCTTAACAACATCCATCGCTGCTTTGAGGATGCAAACGGCTATCTATATGGCTAGAGGGGTTGTAGCAACTTACATACAAATACATATATTCACACATTGAAATGAACAAACCACCATTGGTGGTTCTGTTTTCTTCTGCAAATCCATTTGGGCCACAATGTACTGCATGTCAGATGTTACACAAATAAAATCAATTTTGATATTATCATGTTGATGATTACATTCAATGCTCTGTACAGCCTTCCATTGTGTAAAACTATTCACTACTGCTAAGACACACTTACCATAGTCTGTATTCTCTGGTTCCCAGCAGTTTGACGGCCAGAAGTAGGGGGTCTGGGGACAACGATTGTGAGGAGGAAATAGTGAGGGACAAGGCAGCTAAAGAACTGAGACACCTTGATCTACGAACTGATCTAAGAACTGAGACACCTGGATCTAATAACTGATCTAAGAACTGAGACACCTGGGTCTAATTGATCTAAGAACTGAGACAGCTTGATCTAAGAACTGATCTAAGAACTGAGACACCTTGATCTAAGAACTGATATGAGAACTGAGACACCTTGAGCTAAGAACTGATCAAATAACAGAGACCACTGGATTTAATAACTGATCTAAGAACTGAGACACCTTGATCTAATTGATCTAAGAACTGAGACACCTTAATCTAATAACTGATCTAAGAACTGAGACATCTGGATCTAAGAACTGATCTAAAAACAGAGACACCTGACTAAAATCCCTGTTATTTCTCTAGAGTGAGGCACTTTAGTTGACCCAGTAAAACATCCAGAAATATAACTGGATTAGGTGTGAAATATAAAGCCCAATAAGTCCCTGTGGATAAGCGCTCAATAAAGACATATGAATCCTAGTCCTCCATGTGTGGTCTGATATGGATTGGATCAGATACGGTAGACAGTAGGAGTACATTATAGTACACATAAGAGCTATGCAGCCTATGAATTCACTGTACCTGAAACCTGTAGAAAGTGCCATCGTCTTTCAGTGTGAGTACATGGTCTGATATGGGGAAGAAGTAGCCGTGGGCAGCCATCAGGGTCCCCAGGTGAAGGGCCTCCACTGGACAACACAAATAAAATCCTATAATTTTCCACCATAACACCCCTAATATTCCCACTGTCCCCTTTGACACACCTCACTTCCCCCCTTCACCGGGGTATGGTAAATGAGGTCAGTTTAGTACCGATGGGGATGTTTACCTCATATGCCATACCCTTGTCACCTCTCCTAATGTAAAATTAAACCCATTCTATTTTTATCACTATTTCTCTGTATCTAGAATGTATGTAAGACCCAGCAATGCATCAATAAATTATCACTCATTCATGTTTAAAGACATGTTTACTGATAAATGTGAGTGCCCTTCAAGTGTATTTGCATGTGGATTTGTGTGTTTATGCATTTTGTGCTTGAATGAGATTGTTAGTCTGCATGTTAGATGCAATGTTTTGAAGCGAAACAGCAACATACTGTAGTGATATTAGCAATTACAGAAAGAACCAGATAGCTTCCCTACAGAAGACTACACACAGATTGCATATATTCAAGCATTCTGAGAGTGGATTTGCACATTCATCTAAATTAATGTCTGGTTAGAGCTTCACACACTGTGGATATCAAACAGGCTTGAAGACAAATCCACTCACCCACCCTTTAGTCTACTCAATGTTTATATTTCTTTACTTTTAACAACTTTCTGGATTGATAGCACATAGCCCTAAATCATGCATTTATTACCACAAATTGTGGTATACCCAGAAGTATACAGCTACTCCGTAGGCTAATCGGATTCATATCCTAAACTCAAGAGGGAAAAGGATGAAACAGGAAAATAAAAAATATTATTTCTTAAACTGGAATAGAAATTAGTGTCTGGCTTGGGAAGAGTATCCTCAAATTGTTATTCCTTAGCTAAAGTACAGCTGTCTGACTTGATGACCCCTGACTCTACTCGTATGCCCTGTAATAGTCTTTAAAATGGCTGAGCCATTCAAATGTACACTTCCTCCTAAATACCCTGCAGACTGGAGATTATAATTAATTTGAGGTCATTTCTGCACTAGTATGTGGCTATGGGTGTATTGGTACCGTCCATTTGTATTCTATAACATTTGTAACCAAATGTAAACTTTCCTCACAGAACCATTGCGGCCTCCAACAAGATTCTCTCAGGCTGAAACTGTGTTTCAGTGCAATTTCCTGCTCTTGTAAGACCTTGTCAGTGACGACACAGTAAAGTGAGATTCCTCAATCAAACCCCTTGAAGTCAAGCAATCAAAAGGCTTCACTCAGAGCTCTACCCTTTTCAGTCTGAACCTGTTTCCTGCTGAGGCATAGGAGCAGGTATTTCACCCTGGCTACAGTCCTTTTGAGAGTTCTCCAGTGCTCCAGAGTCCTTGCGTGGTTTATGAAGTACTATTGAGTCAGCTTTGTGTTAGAAAGTGATAAATGTGTCACTAATGCGGGGGAATCGACCCATCCATACCAACACATGCACCAGAATGTACACACACACGAGCTCTCCTCTAAATCAGTAATAGGGGTTATGCCTATTGCCTCCCTTTGTCCGCCATTGAAAAGCTTCCCTCTGAGTGACCTGACCTAAAGTGGCAGCATCTACTAGGTTACAGTATATACATGTCTTAAAAATCTATAGCTTTAGAAAAGCCTGCTACTGTACACTGAGGTTTTAGAGAAACAAAGTTCTCCACTATGTTACAATGATTCTAATTAGCCATTGACAGGGATGCTGGCCTTCTAGGCAGAGTTCCTCTGTCCATAAAAGGCCAGCATCCCGGAGTCGCCTCTTCACATATTGACGTGGAGACTGGTGTTTTGCGGGTACTATTTAATGAAGCTGCCAGTTGAGGACTTGTGAGGCGTCTGTTTCTCAAACTAGACACTCTAAACTACTTGTCCTCTTGCGCAGTTGTGCACCGGGGCCTCCCACTCCTCTTTCTATTCTGGTTAGAGCCAGTTTATATTGTTCTGTGAAAGGAGTAGTACACAGTGTTGTACAAGAGATCTTCAGTTTCTTGGCAATTTCTCACATGGAACAGTCTTAATTTCTCAGAACAAGAATAGACTGATGAGTTTCAGAAGAAAGTACTTTGTTTCTGGCCATTTCAAGCCTGTAATCGAACCCACAAATGCTGATGCTCAAAATACTCAACTAGTCTAAAGAATGACAGTTTAATTGTTTCTTTAATCAGCGCAACAGTTTAAGCTGTGCTAACATCATTTCAAAAGGGTTTTCTAATGATCAATTAGCCTTTTAAAACGATAAACTTGGATTAGCTAACACAACGTGCCATTGGAACACAGGAGTGATGGTTGCTGATAATGGGCCTCTGTACTCTTATGTAGATATTCTATTAAAAATCTGCCGTTTCCAGCTACAATAGTCATTTTCAACATTAACAATGTCTACACTGTATTTCTGATCAATTTGATGTTATTTTAATGGACAAAAAAGTGCTTTTCTTTCAAAAACAAGGACATTTCTAAGTGACCCCAAACGTTTGAACGGTAGTTTAACTGTGAATGATTCACTGTTTCACATATCTAGTGTCACATAATAGGAGACATAATAGGACACTAATAAGCATGCATTACCTTGATCTTCAATATTCAGGTTTTTGATCATCCACTGTACAATGTCAGAACCTGGAATGGAAAACCACACACATAAATACACCCAAAGCATACTGTATACAGCACCTTTTAGCCCAGTGATGTAAACTATAGACATTATTAAAGGGGAAAAATGGGATTGCTACATCTATTTGTGGACTTATAAATCAATGATATGTACCCACTAATTCTTGAAGAATATAATGTATAAATGCCTCATAAGCTTAGTTCAACTGTCATACCCCATCACAACCCAAAATATAAGCTTGTTTTGCTCCATTGTTTGTAAACAATGTTATTTTAAATAAACATTGCATACTCTCACAACATAGTTAAAACTATAATTTGGATAGTATTGACGGTCAGTCCTTGCATCCAAAGCTGTATCTATGGATTTAAGAGTGGTTACATTTCTCCAGCCCCCTCCCTCATTTGTTTGCAAAACATTGGTGTTGTAACGGTCTTCTTCCTCCTCTGACGAGGAGTAGTAGGAAGTATCGGAGGACCAATGCGCAGCGTGGTAAGTGTTCATGATATTTTTAATAGACCACAGAAAAATAGACCACAGAACAATTTGAACAATTTGAAATAACGAAACCGAAACAGTTCCGTGTGGAACACACAGACACAGAAAATAGTCACCCACAAATCAAGGGTGAAAACAGGCTGCCTAAGTATGGTTCTCAATCAGGGACAACGATTGACAGCTGCCTCTGATTGAGAGCCATACCAGGCCAAACAAAGAAATACCAACTCATAGAAAAACAAACATAGACAACCCACCCAACTCACACCCTGACCATACTAAAACAAAGACATAACAAAAGATCTAAGGTCAGAACGTGACAGGTGTTATGTTTGTTTTTGTTATTGTTTGAACTCCAGATTGCCCCTTTAATACACCAGAGTCGGCCCATTAATTACATGCAAATTCATAGCATGTGGGTGGGTAATTGGCAGTCCAACACACTATGCTTTTATTACCATTAGAAACCACCTACCTCTGTTCTCATTCATACAAATTACACCCCTGATAGTGGCTGGAACAGTCATGGCAGAACCTGTCTCACCAATGCTAAGGACAACATGGCTCGTACATATCAGAGCTATATATTTAGAATGGATTTAAAGCCATCATTAGTGCACGTAAATAAAAATGATCTTACAAGTAAATAATCTTAACAGCCCACAATATTGAGTGCAACATCTGGCCTCAAGCCATCTTCACACCCCAGCTCAACCACTGGTTTTCACATGGCTTAGATAGAAAAGTTATTATCACTGTGTCTCTCTCTCCATCTCTCCTCTCTAGGTGTGGTGTAAGAGATGGACAGAATGTATTAAGTGAAGAAAAGGGATCATCGGGGTCACCAAGAGATGGAGTGACTCTCCACACCTGTCTCTTTCTTCCCCTGTCTCTGAGATGAGCTCCTGAGGACTCGCCACGTCTTACCACAACTTCAGAAAAATAGGTGAATTAAAAACTGTGGATAAACTAACGCAAAGCAGAACAATAATGATCAAACGCTGAAATACATCTTCAGAATGCCTGATCCTTTTCTTGGTGTTGTAACTGGATTGCATTTCTTAGACCCACTTTTGCACAACTTGAAATACAATTGTCATCAATGAATACAAAATTCCCTGTAAAGTGTTTGTTCAAAGAATATCAACACGTTGTTTTCATCAGAAGAGAAAATATTGTGACCTATGTTGGTCTTGTAGTCTTAGCTGCTGCCACTAGACCACATATAATGCTGCAGCATGGGTTTGAATCCGGCCCACTACTATTTCAGCAATCCTCTTATTATTTTAAAAATATATAGGTCCAGTATCTTTTCTACATACTTTATATTTGCTTTTTTGTTGTTTATGTTTACAAGTGTGTATATGTACATTTTTTGTGTTGTAATGCACAAATCATTTAACCCTGCCACCTGACCCTGCCACGACCCACAGTTTGGGAAGCACTGTTTGAATTAACGCTGTGTTTCTGCTTGCTGATGGAAAGTCAAAAAACCTATGAGTAGACCAGCCTATGTATTGAATACACGAACATGTGTTGTGATGAGAATTGGATCCTGTACACTATGTGCTTACTTTCAATTTTCTGTTTTGAACATGAATGATATTCGGTTTGATGTGTATGAAATTGTTTGGTGAATTATGCATAAAAGGAGAGTATTTGCCCATAATTCTGCACATTTTAATTGTTGTATGTCCAATTGTGATCATCGACTGCAAATAAAATGTATTGATCAACTGGGATTTATTTTAAGACAGGGTTACTTTCTGTTTTGTCAGGTTAGACTCAAGAGAAATGTTTGTGTTAATCTTTTTTTCATCAAAAGAGCATCTGGTGTGTTCATTTGATGAATGTGTTTATCAAATGCATTTACTGTTTTGCAAAAGGCCACAAAGTTCAGTGTCTTGAGTACACTGTTTTGAAAATTGATAGCATTTACAGAAAACTGTAAGATAACAGCCAACTAGCATTAGCATATCCAGATAAGATTGATCATGGATTACCATCATTAATATAACCAGTAAAATTCACACCTTCAGCAATTACTCACTTTCTAGGAGGTTAAAATGGTGAGATGTGTGAGGTAATCCACTACAAGGCTATCCTGAAAATAGTGTAATGTTATGACAGCATGTATGCCTTCGGGAAAGTTTTTAGACCCATTAACCTTTACCACATTTTGTTACGTTACAGCCTTATTCTAAAATGGATTAAATTGTTGTTTTTTTTATCCTCGTCAATATACACACAATAACCCATAACGACTAAACAAAAACAGTTTTTTATACATTTTTGCAAATTTATTTTATAAATTTAATTTATTTTATACTTATGTAAATATCACATTTACATAAGTATTCAGACCCTTTACTCAGTACTTTGTTGAAGCACCTTTGGCAGCGATTACAGCATTGAGTTTTCTTGGTGCTACAAGCTTGGCACACCTGTATTTGGGGAGTTTTTCCCATTCTTCTCTGCAGATCCTCTCAAGCTCTGTCAGGTTGGATGGGGAATGTCACTGCACAGCTATTTTCAGGTCTCTCCAGAAATGTTCAATCTGGTTCATGTCCAGGCTCTGGCTGGGCCAAAGACATTCAGAGACTTTTCCTGAAGTCATTCCTGCGATGTCTTGGCTGTGTGCTTAGGGTCGTTATTCTGTTGGAAGGTGAACCTTGGCCCTAGTCTGAGGTCCTGAGTGCTCTGGAGCAGGTTTTCATAAAGGATGTCTCTGTACTTTGCTCTGTTCATCTTTCCATTGATCCTGACTAGTCTCCCAGTCCCTGCCGCTGAAAAACATCCCCACAGCATGATGCTGCCACCACCATGCTTCACTGTAGGGATGGTGCCAGGTTTCCTCCAGAGGTGACGCTTGGCATTCAGGCCAAAGGGTTCAATCTTGGTGTTATCAGTCAGAGAATCTTGTTTCTCATGGTCTGAGACACTTTAGGGGCCTTTTGGCAAACTCCAAGCGGGCTGGCATTTGCTTTTTTCTGTGGACTTGCTTCCGTCTGGCCACTACCATAAAGGCCTGATTGGTGGAGCGTTGCAGAGATGGTTGTCCTTCTGGAAGTTTTTCCCATCTCCACAGAGGAACTCTGGAGCTCTTTCAGAGTAACCATCACAATTGGTCACCTACCTGACCAAGGCCCTTCTCCCCCAATTGCTCAGCTTCCAAGCATTAGGAAGAGTCTTGGTGGTTCCAAACTTCTTCCATTTAAGAATGATGCAGGCCCCTGTGTTCTTTGGGATCTTCAATGCTGCAGACATGTTTGGGTACCCTTCCCCAGATCTGTGCCTCGACACAATCCTGGCTCTGAGCTCTATGGGCAATTTCTTCGACCTCATGGCTTGGTTTTGGCTCTGACATGCACTGTCAACACTGGTACCTTATATAGACAGGTGGGTGCCTTTCTAAATTATGTCCATTCAATTGAATTCACTACAAGTGGACTCCAATCAAGTTTTAGAAACATCTCAAGGATGATCAATGGAAACAGGTGCACCTGAGCTCAATTGCAAGTCTCATAGCAACGGGTCTGAATACTTATGTAAATAAGGTATTTCTGTTTTCTGTTTTTAATATATTTGCCAGAATTTCTAAAAACCTGTTTTCGCTTTGTCATTATGGGGTGTTGTGTGTAGATTGATGAGAAAATATACATATTTGATCAATTTTAGAATAAGGCTGTAGCGTAACAAAATGTGGGACAAGTCAAGGGGTCTGAATACTTTCCAAATGCTATGTATGTATGATGCATATGTATGTATGTATGTATGTATGTATGTATGTATGTATGTATGTATGTATGTATGTATGTATGTATGTATGTATGCATGTATGTATGAAAATACCCTAAATAAAACATTCTGTGACATTCTGCATTGTCGCTTCATACAAACATTTTATCTTACATTCCGAACGCTTGAGTGTAGAGTTGTATTTAAAATATGTAGCTTCACTGTCTAAATAAATATGGAGGGGAGTGTATACGTGACTCAATTAACAAACTATTGTACTGCAGCTACTACTAAATAGGGGGCATTTCATTTTAACTGAATGCTGAGCAGCACTGAATAAGACTGAACAAAACAGTTCCTCCATTCATCCTGTGGCTGTGCTGTTCATTTAGTCTTTCTATGGACTTCATCTTGGCTCCAGAGTACTTTACTGTTCCACGATCACCACTCACATTACATCAACTGTTCTGCTTGTATACGGATTCTAGGGAAGGTCACTAGTGACTTCCTGAATAATGGCAACTCATATCTGTTGTTTGCTAACCTGCAAAAGGAATACGCATGCTCCACTTTTGCATAAAGTATTAAAGAGAACAAGACACATTTAAAAGGCTATCTAGCCTTCAAGTTTCCATTGTGTTCAGTTTTGAGTGTCGTTTCTCAACTCTAGGTTCTCTTTTCAGAACTCTGCACAGCTCCCTGCAACATTATAATTCATTTTGGTATTCTGTTTCATCTCTGGTTTAGATGTATGGGTTTCCCAACCACAGACAGCTCTCCCAAGTCAGTCAGAAGCCAGAAGACTTTATTAGCTGGCATTACCATTTCACCGTTTACAATATATTACAACACAAGCTTTAGGTAAGATGTTTACCTGAAAAAACACTTGGAATCTTGGATAAAAAACTTTTCACAGTGCGGATAGGAATTCCATTCTTCTCATCCTGCATGCGGGCTATTACGTCCTCCATCTGGAAGAAAAGAGAGAAGACATAATGTTAGAAATTATCAGTGGAAATATAGTCAGGAGACTGGGGAAAGTGGCCGGAAAAGGCTGCTGTTGTGAATGGCCTCTGTGACACAGCTCTGGGACGTATATTTGCAGCAGACCCACTGGGCACAGACGGCAATTCAAGGTCTATTCCACGTTGGTTAAACGACCCTTCGTTGAAATGACATGGAAACAACGTTGATTCAAACAGACACTTCTCATATCAATGTCAGTTTATGTTACTGGATTAGTGATAATTTAGTTTATCAACCCTAATAGCAAAGTGTCTGCCTAATATTTCCCCATCCTATGTGTCTTAAAAAAACTGGACAAAACAAGATGTCACAAAAAAGACATCAGAGAAATATAAAAGGACATTGTGATGACTGAATCACACCTTCAAGCTAAAACCTAAAAGAAATGAGACATGACAACCTGGATAAAAACAGACATGCCACAGAAAGGCAGATCTGCATCGCAACTATCCAGGATTGGAGCATTGCTATGGCTCAGCTGCCCTGGCGGAAGGCCCTATTTCCAGAAACAGACAGGACAGAGTGAAGTGAAGCGTGGCCCGGATTCGTCAGCCTTCACGGATGGATGCCAAAAGATATCCCAAAGTAGCCCTCTGGCATAAATAAATACAATGTAACAATGTGACACACACACGTAAACACACACACACACAGACACAATGCAATGCCTGCTGTTCTATATCTACTCTATAGACTTCAATGTACTTCCCATATACTGTATCATATAGGATAACTAATTGGTAACCATTAGGGTTTGTTGGTTAGTGTTGGTTACAAAAGCTCATTTTCAACCCTCATTGATTGCATTTGGTTAATTTGACTGGCTGCCCTGTGCCTCGTCAACTTTCCCCCTCAGTCTATACAGTATCTTGACAACTACACTCTGTAAATATTTTCTTCTGGAAGCTGTCCCCTGGAAGGGATTTTCATAGACTGTATCTATGAAAGGAATCGCAGGACCACATTGTCTGATGCAACATTTGAGGGATATTTATTACAAATACATGGCCCTCAGACTGAAAATAACAAACACAATAAGAAGGCCTCCTTGCAGAGACACCTCCACTCATGTTCTCCCAGGCCCAGAACCCAGGAGACCTGCAGCCCCACTCCATAGCACTCTACTATAAACCATTCCCACTGGTCACAGGTACAGCTCGTCACCTGTGATGAGGGAGGAGAGAGAGGGAACAAAGACAGAACAAATGATAGCACAACATAATAACATCACATATCCTATTCATACACATACTTAAGAATAATGGATCAAGGTGTAATGATGAAAGTATGCATATGTCACAACCAGATCTGTTTCACCTGTCTTTGTGATTGCTTCCATCCCCCTCCAGGTGTTGCCCATCTTCCCCATTATCCCCTGTGTATTTATACATGTGTTCTCTGTTTGTCTGTTGCCAGGTCTTCTTGTTTGTGAAGTCAACCAGCGTTTTTGTATTCAACGCCTGCTTTTCCCCAGTCTCTCTTTTCTCGTCCTCCTGGTTTTTGACCCCTGCCTCTCCTGACCCTGTACCTGCCCGCCTGACCACCCTGCCTGCCCCTGAGCCTGCCTGCCATCCTGTACCTTTGCCCCATCTCTGGATTACTAACCACCCTGCCTGCCCCTGACCCTGAGCCTACCTGCCTTCCTGTTCCTTTGCCCCTGTTGCTGTAATAAACATTGTTACTTCGACACGGTCTGCACCTGGGTCTTACCTTGATTCCTGATACAAAAAACTGTCAATTTATGAAATATGGATTATGATACTGATTTATCTACTGACCAATAGAATAAAGGGTAAACACATAACAATAAATATTCATACCTCCACTCTGTCATATTCAGCCCCACTTCTAGATATAGATGGCAGGCACCCCCTGAAGGCCTCCCTTCACAGCAACATTACCATAATGTTATTCTTACAGTGGTCATTTGCAAAAATGCTGTGGCTGAGTACCTGAAACTGCCATGTTAGTCTCAGATACCATTACCTAAGCACTGGATCTTTGTACAATAGTCTAAGATAGAGGTGCTTACTGAGAAATGGTGTTCAATCTTCAGATACGTCCAATGGCAGTCAGTGCAGTTTAAGATGAGGGAGGACGGCCTTATTTCTATTACAGCATATTGGATTACTTTCATTCATATTCCATTCACCCAGTTCAATGTAACAGCAATAGGTTTAGGCTACAACATGATACTCTTAATTTTCTTTATACCCATCATGAGGTTGCTACAAGCTAGCCTATGAATGAAAGTTTACAACGCAGGTGCACACTGGTCGAGAGACAAATTCGAGGTGACAGACAGTGACATTCAATACCGCCTTGCACACTCTTGCCTGCATCTAGCTGATATAGGGTGTAATCATTAATCTAACAGTTGCAAACAAGAGTTTCTACCGGACAAATGTATACCCGTTTTGTTCCATTTGCTTCCGTTTAAGATACATTTTTCAACAGAATGGGCGGAATGAATACACCCCTGATCATGCATAGACAGAGTTCACTCTCATAACAGCCATGTTGTATTCCTTCTCGCATCTACGTTATGCGCTCTCCTCCACTCACCTCTTCCCTTCACTTGTGGACTTCAATGCACAACACCTCAGCTGTATGTGACCAGGCGAACAAAAACTTTCCAAGCCAAACCGCTACACACAGCCTACATTGTTGTCCCCATATTAGCTAAAGTAACGTCATAGTCAGCATAGCTAATGGGACTAACGCATTAGTAAAACCGCTACAATCATGCAGTAGCGTTAGTGTACAGTCAGTAAGCAGTAACACCAGCGGGCCCCGGTGGCAATAAATTAGTAATACCAAAAGCTAACCTTGACTTGGAAGAGTTCCAGTGTTGTGTTGGATAGTCCTAGCCAGCTAGCTAACATAGCATCCCCTCTGTTTGAGCAGGGTGTTACAGTAGGATAAACTAGCTATCTGCACTTTTTAAATGTTTTTTCCCGCCTCCACTGAAGGCGATGATTTCATTTGAAGTCACAATGGACTGTTTTGTTGTCCTAAGTATTTGATGACAATAACACATAATTGCAATTGCTGGACACAGTAGCACAGCAACCTAGGATGTACCAACGTCTCAACTGAAATAGAATATGGAACAGAGTAGAGAAGACACATCTGTAATCAAGAATAGTAAATACAACTGCATCAAATATAGATATGTAAACACACAAGTCCTTATTAAAATCAATTCACCAGGGCAACCAAGACATGCAAGTCACAACTCTTTTGAGAAAATGGAGAATCTTACAAAAAGTGCTTGCCTCATTTCAAGTACCCTGAAGCCAAAACCTATTGAGTAATTGGCTTGTAATGGCCTGAAAGAACACAGGTATTGAGTATAAAGAGTATGGGGTAACAGAGATGCCTATCTAACGTGTATGTCCTCCCTCCTCAACGGGTACAACTGCTGCCAGACAGATAGAGGATCGAACGCCTTGCTGAACAGCTCTCATCAGATCATTCTGAGCAAGTCTCTAACAAAGCACTGTCACTATGACAACAGAGATCCTTAGGTAAAAGACAGCTGCTACCAGTATTCACAATGCCAATAGATTATCCATACAGTAGCTAAATGACAGCAGGCACATTGAGAAATGAAACATCCTGACACCTTTTTAGAACTTAGTTACATGATTCACTGAGCTAATCGGCAGGATAACAGAGTGATGATCGATACTTCACACTGTCTCTCCCTCCCACTGAAAATTTTTTTCTGAGTACATATCATGAAGAAGAGTGTTTCTCTCTTGTACTGAATGCCTAGAACTACACCTTGCTGCCTTTTTACAGCGAATTGCCTGTTTTCTGAACACAAGTATGTAAATATGGAATGACTTACAAAAGCTCCAAATATAATAAAGGCTACCACTTTGCTATTCCAACTACAGATGTGGAATCTTAATTTGATCACTCTTTTGTTGCTTAGAAATGCAAACTTGTTGTATTTGAGCTTTAAAAAGTTTGTCATTTCCACTTTGACATTTCAGACTTGATTTGCCCTAATGAAAAATGTATTCATCCACTACACAAAAATTCCCCTTAATTATAATCCACATAATAATTTACATTTCCTGTTGTTACAGTATCATTTTCCTGTTGTAGCAACTGGCTCAAATGAAGATCCTACATCTGTAGTGTATAATGTGTCTCAGAATTTTCAAGGAGCGCCAATGAGCATTTGAGACAAAAGAACAAACATTCACTTTTTAATGAAGCACTAAACTTTTTACTCTGCTTCATACATCTACTCACTTGAACTGCTCGCTACCAGGAAAAAAGAGAGAAAGGAAAGAGTGGGTTTCTTTTACAGCATCACCAGCATGGAAGTGGGACAATCATCCATCACAGAGGAGAATAATGGAGGAGCTTTTCATTTCCTCACAGTGGGCCTGCTGCTCCTGTAGGGCTTTACAGAAGCTTCATGAATTGCCCATTTAACGACAATGGCCTATTGTGGCAGGTTTGTGTTATCTTGTAAACATTTACGTTTTATACTGCAGCACCATGATTGCAGATTTTGAATGAAAGCTGTGCATTCGGATTGTGTGTATTATGGGGCTTTAAGAAATGCTTATCCTGAGGGGAATGGAATTATCCAGCTAGTGTTATCTGAGGAGGACACAAGTGTAGATTTTTACACAGTTATAGTTACCCTACACACTTCTATCACAGTGTTCTAGAAAGGCAACACTGTTGCATGTCACACATATAGCACAATAAATACACCACACATTATGGAGCATACAGGCAGATTTAATGCAGATTTGAGTGAGAATTGGTCATGGACACTTCCTCTTCCCGTTCCATTTTTAAATCATCCACTACACAGAGAATTGCTCACAGTCCTCGGGCATGATTTGTGGCATTTTGAGTGAAAACACAGTTATGTCGACAAGCAAATAAGAAACACAGTGTTGAACAGTGTGATGCGTTTGCATAATATGGATTCATTCCAAAAACACAATGTTCTCCTCATGCCTTAGGCAAAAACAGAGCATAGGCTTGTTTGAGATCCTCATTCAAATGTACATGCCATATATGAACAGATCTAGAGAATAGAGTCAAATGTGAATAGATCAATTCTCTGACTTGGTGGCTTTATCAGCTAAATCCATCCAAGACTGTGCCCTTGTTAAATAAAGTGTTTTACATTCAAGCTCATATAGTGTAAATTATATGGAGAAATAAATTATTAATTTAATAGCCAATGTTATAAAGGTATGCTGACCTAAGATATTAAAATGGTCTTTATTCATAAGATACCTTTCTAGATTCAATCCCCCACGTTTTAGTAACCATTTTCACCTCATTTCAACAGGATAATTAACTTGCAAACATATCAGGCTTAAAACTCATCCTTCTTGCAGAGAACCGTCAAACATAGTGATATGAGCTTACTGTTTGAGAGAGAGGCATCATCAAAAAACACAAATGATAAATGATTGAAAAATAGAAAACCAATCAACTACTTTGATCATCATATTTGCAACCCCTGCATGTGTCACAATAATATTCTGTATGTCTATCAATCGACCGATGAGCTTCATTCAGCATATTCCATAATGCCACTCAGTGTCCAACTTTTCAAAATATGAAGTGAATAGAAATATATGACATGTTATAATGTCCCAATGCTATAACGGACATCTTCAGATGTAATATCAATTACATTTACACATGAAGCTGTCATCATAAAATATTCGCTCTGCATTGCCATAGCCTACTGTTTCATCATCTAAACTGGGTATTCTGAGTGAAGTATCTGGTTACACATATATTGATATTGCTCTGCCTCTGCAGCTAATAAAGATAGAAAAGCAATGATGCCAAGTGCCAAAAATACACTACTGCCTCTCCAAGAAACCCTCCCCCACCCCCCAATCCCCCTCCCACCACCCAATCCCCTTCCCCCATAAAGTGGCACAGTGGAATATTAACACATGGCAGACAGACATTGAAATGGCCAGTACCTTCAGGACAGGAGGGAGAAGTTATTGACCTCCTAGAGACAAGGTTAGTGCAAGAATGACATGAATTTTAAGTACCACTCTGTCTATGTCTCTTTGTTACTAAGGCAACATCGGAAGACGTAGTACTGCAACGACATCACAGTTTGCCAGTCGTTAACAGGAGACGGAGAGGGAGTGGGAGGATACTTAGGTCCTGTGAAGGAGAGCCGCTGTACCGGGAAAACTGGGAGGAGAAGGGAGTTTGGTTTTGTAACTGGAACTGTAAATACAGTCATACACATGACTGGCAGTATTTGGTTCTCTCTCTTCCTCCCTTTCGTAGGTACTAGTAAACCTGGAGCACAGTCATGCTGAAGAGGCTGCATTCTGGCTCACAGCAGGACTGGGCTAGAGAACATGAAGAGCAGATGCCTGAGTACAAATGGTGCCCGGATAAGAGACGCTTAGCCATGCAAATGAGAGGCTCACTTCCAGAGGCTTCTGTTTTGTCACACCAATTCAGGGAACTATCCATTTGTAGGAGAGTTATGCCACAACAAACATGAGGAAGAACAAGCAACATTCGCCCACATCAGTAAACGATATCATTATCATAACGTCATTGTCATTGTATTTTCCCTTTGAAGACACTGTAATGGACCATAAAATGAATAGTACATTCTAACCCAGTGGGCACAGCAATTCATCTAACCCAGTGGGCACAGCAATTCAACTCTTCTTTTCTTCTTTTGTCTCCTTTTGTAACTCTCCCTCATTCGACACAGCAGTTTCCCCTCTGGCCCCTAAAAAGTGCCATTTGAATTGACAACATGAACTTGCACAACAACCTGAAGTGGACAGACAATGAGCGAAAGAGCGACATGTCTGAACGTTCTACCCCAGTTCACAGTTAATAATATACAGGTGTGATTTCTAAGAGGGTTTTGACGATAGCGTTCTCACTCTGTATTCAATTTAGATTGTGTTCCAGATGGTTGCCCGACGGAGACACCAACGTTCCTATTCTGCTTCGAATAATTATTTTCAGCTCAGATGCTCATACATACCTCACAAGCCATGCCACCATGGGTTTCTTCACAGTCCCCAAGTCTAGAACAGACTCTAGGAATTGCACAGTACTACATAGAGCCATGACTACACTCATGCTAGCAGTAAAATCTGATTTTGCACACGCACACATTGTAATGTTGTTGTATTTTAGTATTATCCATTTTGTATCGTACGTTTGTAATAAGAGAGTAATAATATAATGAAGTAGTGTATGATGTATTGTTTTATTGATGATGTGGGCTGTTGTGTTTTTGTTGTGATATAATTGTTTTAATCCTGTTTGTACCCCAGGAAGAGTGCCTTGACAGCAGCTAATAGGGATCCTAATAAATACAAATAAAAAAATATACCAAGGCCTATACTCTTCTACAGTCAATCACCCATCCCTTTGAATTTTCAAACCAGTGAATTTTCATCAAAGGCAAGCGTTTGGAACATGCTGCCCCCATTTCTCCTACGTGTGAGCTTTCAGGGAGAGGGAGAGAGAGAAGAGAGAGAGAGAGAGAGAGAGAGAGAGAGAGAGAGAGAGAGAGAGAGAGAGAGAGAGAGAGAGAGAGAGAGGAGAGAGAGAGAGAGAGAGAGAGAGAGAGAGAGAGCGAGAGAGAGAGAGAGAGAGGATTGTGACTCCCTGGGTCTACTGTACCAGGCTCACAGGATGTGGTTGATCGAAGCTGGAGTCCAGAGGGAATAAGCCAAATGTCAGGATACCTACAGGGGATTGTTGAATTCTCTCTCCCCCTCACCCCTCCCCAGGGAGAATCCTGCCATTCCCTATCCCTGTATTGGAAGCTGAGCTGTGAATCATGGATGTGAGGTAGGCCTGCTGCCTGGAAAAACGGCAGCATTTATCCTCGTTTGACATTTTGTCTGATTAACAGGCGAGATATTCCTGGCAGGAGTTTTATGCCAGGTCGCTTTCTCATTTCTTAGCTGGTTTCTCCCCCCCCCTCCCCCCCAACACCACCATTATAATACACCTCCCTGTATTTCTGCCTGTGTGAATGGAAAGATCTCAGATAGACATGAAAACATGAAATGACCCCGGATTCGACAGAACATCGCTCAGGGATGCACAAATACAATACAACGTTCAAAATGCGTGAATATTTCCTTTAAAGGGTACTTCATTGAATATAACAGGCTTATTGGTGCATAATTTGAAGAGTTAATTTCCAAAATGTTATATCCACCAATTTGTCACATTTGTGTTTTTTCACCAGAAATGATTGCTTATGGATGGGTACCTTCATGTGTGTGTGTGTAGAATATTACTGTTTTCAGATTTTTTATTCATCTATTTAGTTTAGTAAAATGTGTTTTTTTGCTAAACTATATTTCCATAGATTTTTTTCATTATTTGTCATTTTTATGTATTATTTTTACTTTTTTTGTGTGTATATATATATATATATATATATATATATATATATATATATATATATATATATATATATATATTTTTTTTTAAATTATACCCCTTTTTCTCCCCAATTTCACGGTATCCTCAATTTGCTGATCCACAACACTGGGGCCCTACAAGGATGCATTCTCAGCCCTCTCCTGTAATCCCTGTTCACCCATAACTGCATGGCCATGCACTCTTCCAACTCAATCATCAAGTTTGCAGACGACACTACAGTGGTAGGCTTGATTACCAACAACGACGAGACAGCCTACAGGGAGGAGGTGAGGGCACTCAGGGGGTGGTGCGAGGAAAATAACCTCTCACTCAACGTCAGCAAAACAAAGGAGATAATCGTGTACTTCAGGAAACAGCAGAGGGACACCCCCCTATCCACATCGACGGGACAGTAGTGGAGAAGGTGGAAAGTTCTAAGTTCCTCAGCGTACACATCAAGGGCAAACTGAAATGGTTCACCCACACAGACAGCGTGGGGAAGAAGGTCCTCAAAAACTTCTACAGATGCAAAATCAAGAGTATCCTGTTGGGCTGTATCACCGCCTGGTATGGCAACTGCACCGCCCTCAACTGCAAGGCTCTCTAGAGGGTAGTGCGGTCTGCACAACAAATCATCGGGGGCGAAGTACCTGCCCTCCAGGACACCTACAGCACCCGATGCCACAGGAAGGCCAAAAAAGATCATCAAGGACAACAACCAACCGAGCCACTGCCTGTTCACCACGCTATCATCCAGAAGGCGAGGTCAGTACAGGTGCATCAAAGCTGGGACCGAGAGACTGAAAAACCGCTTCTATCTCAAGGCCATCATACTGTTATACAGCCATCACTAACATAGAGAGGCTGCTGCCAATATACAGACTCAAATCACTGGCCACTTTAATAAATGGATTAAATAATGGTATCACTAGCACTATAAATAATGCCACATTAATAATGTTTACATATCCTACATTACTCATCTCATATGTATATACTGTATTTTAAACCATCTATTGCATCTTGACTACCCCGCATGGCCATCGAGCATCCATATACAGTATTTATATGTACATATTCTTATTCCATCCCCTTAAATTGTTAGTCGTTGTGAATTTTTAGACTACTTGTTAGATAATACTGCATTGCTGGACTGGAAGCACAAGCATTTCGCTACACTCGCATTAACATCTACTAACCATTTGTAAGTGACCAATAAACATGTATTTGATTTGATGTGTTACAGTCCTGTCCCATCGCTGGGAGAAGCGAAGGTCGAGAGCCGTGCGTCCACTGAAACCCAATCCAGCACTGCTTCTTGACACAACACCCACTTAACCCGGAAGCCAGCTGCACCAATGTGTCGGAGGAAGCACCATAAACCTGGCGATAGAGACAGCGTGCATTGCACCCGGCCCGCCACAGGAGTCGCTAGAGCGTGATTGGACAGGAACGTTCCTGCCGGCTAAAACCTCCACTAACCCGGACAACGCTGGGCCAATTGTACGTCGCCCAATGGGTCTACGGGTCGCGGCCGGCTGCGACAGAGTCTGGACTTGAACCAGGTTCACTAGTGGCACAGCTAGCACTGTGATGCAGTGCCTTAGACCACTGCACCACTCGGGAGGCATATTTCCATTGTTCCATTGCTGGAATGAAATGTTCGTATCCTGTGATATGTGGTTATCTGTCCTAGCTATCTTAAGATCAATGCACTAACTGTAAATTACTAAAATGTCAAATGAAAATGTTTTACATACAGTACAGATCTCATATTACTCTATTGATTCATTTTTTAAAACATGTTTTTAAATATTAATGTCACAAATGTATCATTTGAACAGTTCTTTATGAAAAATGTAGTTATTTAGTGGATATATATCGTTTTGCAAACAATTATCATTATTTGTCTCTCTGAAATGAAAATATCAAGTGATAGATTTCAAACAAATCCATGTCTGTCACTGAACCACCCGATGCCATTGTTAGATACTGAAAAAAACATACCAATCTCTTTCATAAGTTCTTTAAACAGATAATTTACCAACATTTCTGAAAATGGATATATAGCGTTTTGGAAATAAACTCTTAATTTCTACTTAAAATATCAAAGGCCCTCATTTGGTGGAACGACCCTGATACTGCTGTTTCAGTTACTCTCCCAATAATCCATTTTGATGTTTCTAATGCTTTGCAGCCATTGATCCATTGTAACTGTTTCTATTGCTAAGTCTGCCTTTACAGCCACTGTTTATACCGGTATGTCCAATGCTGTCTCTGTTGTATTTGTATGTTGTTCTTTCTGTTTCTATTCCTTTGCTGTCGCTAAGGTGTCTGTTGATGGGTCTATGGTTTCTAATGTTGAGTCTAGGCTCTCTGTTGTTGTTTCTGCTGTTTGGACGGCTGTCTCTCTGGCTGATAGTGGGATAGAGATCCTGGGGCAAGGCCTCTCTCTCTCGCTGTGTCTCTCAGTGGGCGGACGGTGGGCGAAATGACTAAGCCAAGGTTGGTCGTGTGCTGGAACAAATTCCACTGAGAGCGTATAACGCTGCCCACCTACTGTGGTTTCATCACTCAAACAGCCTGCTGAAAATTAATAAATAAAGTAAAAAATAAAAGATGCATAATCATTTTCTGCAGTGTCTAACTGAGCTGGCTGAGCTGCACTGATGACAATTCAGCCACAGGAGATACTGATGAGAAAGAAACCAGAGAATATAACTACATGACATGACCATGACCATGTTTATGAGGGTATTCACAAAACATACAGTTAACCCTGGCCTATAAATTTATTTTATATTATTGATACTACTGTATGTATCTCTCTTGTACTCTATGAGAGCGCAATCTATTCATCAAATCCAGTTTTATAATGATGTGATGTAGCAGCACGGGGCATTACGTCCATATACACCAACCACAGTGCATCCTGGGGGTTAGCATCTGCTGATTAGCTATGACACAGCGGGGGGAGTTCATCAAACTTTAACCCAGTTTAAAGATTCAGAGATGGATGCATTTTAACAGTTACTGATCATGTGAAACAAGGAAATGTACCACAGCAGTAAGTTTTAATAAGTATGGCTCCACCCAAATTGGGGCAAGTACTGTATGTAACTACAGTCTAAATAGTCAGGGTTCACATCTAGAGCTTGGGACCATTAGGTTCTATCTGCAAAAAGATGATTCTGAGATAATTGGCTTTAACATTCTGAATCCTCATTGGTTTGAATGGTGTCAGCAATTTTTATCTTGTATTCTTTTGAACTTAACAACATGAATTGGGGTATATCGGTAGAGAACATTGAACAGAACAAGGCTAGGTCAATAACTCCTTTTTGACATGAATGCAGATAGAACCTTATAGTCCAAAGTTCTCAACATGTGAAGAGTCTCATCTTTGGACAAAAAAAGACAAGGAAGGAGAAGGGGGGAGGTTGTGGAGGAAAACACAGATGCATTGGGAGTGGAGGGAGAGGGGGATGGCTTCTATTTTTAGGTCCTGATAACATGAGAGAGAGAGAGGGAGAGAGAGAGAGAGAGAGAGAGAGAGAGAGAGAGAGAGAGAGAAGAGCATCTCTAGCCCAGCCAAGCCCCTCCTTTGCACGTGCAACAGACGCTCGGGAACGCTCTGTCTCTCAAATACCAATGAGTTGGAAGCAGCTGGATCCTAACGGGCATTCCAGGCCACATCCCTGTCTCTGGAGCAGAGAGGGACTGAGAGTCAGATGGGACAGACACACAGCCAATAACCTTAGACTGACAGGCCAAATAATGCTAAAATTGTATGGAGATCATAAGTGTTTTGATACACACTATTGATACATCTATACTGAACATTCTCATACTTGCTAGAGGGCTTGTGATGGTCTGTTGGAGAGCAGGTTGCATCAATAACATCCTTCCAGTTATTCATTCGACACACTCATGAAAGGACAAAGGAGAAGCAAGATAGCTGAAAGAATCCAAATCAATCTACAAATGCCGTATCTTAATTAAGATCCTCAAATTAAGATCCTACATTTGTATAGTAAGGCACAAAAAATAGCTTACCATCTCCTAATGCACTGCTTAAGAATCAACCTTGTTTTTACTCTGCAAGGTTTGCATGCTTCCATCAGCTCCCGCTGGCACTGTACTGAGAGGATAATACATGATCTACCGGTTATCTCTGGCACAGGGGGATATAGAGATGTAGGATCTTAATTTGAGCCAGTTTGCTACAGCAGAAAAATAATTCTGCACCACCAGGAAATGTGAATTATGTGGATTATAATTAATTAACATTTTTGTAGAGGTTGATACATTTTTCGTAAGGGAAAATCAAGCCTTTTTAAAACTCAAATACACTTTTATGTTTAGAAAGTTCTCCTGGAACAGGGTGATCAAATTAAGATCCTACATCTGTATAGGCTTTGTAAAGTCTGGGGCCTCTGTAGAGGCTTAACAAGAAGATGGAGAAGCCTGTTAGCCACGTCCAACAGGAGGACACAAAGTCAACCTGAGACACACAGGAAGCCCAGACAGAGGATTGTACATCTGATTTATATGGCATTGTACAAGGCTGCTCGGTAAGACGCGGCCCCTTGTCTCAAACTGAAGGATTGCTGACAGGGTTTTGTCTTTCACTTCTCCTCTATCTTGGAGAACTGTTTAATTGGTTGTTCATCAGCTTGGTTACAGCTTGGTTGTTATTTTTAAGTGTTTATGTGGGAAACTGGGAAATCATTGCATGCGCTTCTGGGTGCAGGCAAGCACACACACACATACACACATACTGTACACACACACACACAAACCCTGACACATTCCTCACACCCTCAGTTAGCCAGAGATCTGTTGGACACCCTGTTGAAGTGTTGGAGATAATAGCGTTTGACTGAGTGCTGGTTGTCATGGGAATGCAACCATCAGTAATCCCAGTGGAGAGTGGGGAAGAGTGAAAAAGCATAACTTTTCCAGACACTGGTATTGTCCACAGGAATGTCACTTTCCAATTAGTAGATAACCAAAGCAGGGAGACTGAAACACTCTGTGAGGAAAATAATGACGAGAAAAATGACTTGCGTTTTCCTATGGCGGGTACGTCTTGAAAACATCCTGGAGCATTTCTGCAACTGTTTAACCATCCTGAATGTAGTCTCTTTCATAGCTTCAGGATAATTTCTAGGGATTTGGACAGAGTTGCACACTACCAATTAATTTAACTAGGGAGGCTTTAATTAATTGCACCATGTTAAACTAATGAAAGTAAGAAAAGTAATTTTGATACCAATTATAAGGGTTCATTTTTAACAGAGCTGGAAGATGAATTTATCAAATTAATACATAGACTGGAGAATGAAAATCCCAATATAAGTACAAGTTTATCAATGTAGTTGACTTTTGTAGTAGTAGTAAAGTAGTTGGCTTTTGTAATACTAGTATTGTCATCATTATTAATATCAAAATCATGGTACATGTACGGACAGAAAAACACACAAATACTATTACAGCAAGACATTATATGGGTGAACAGAGACAATGCAGAGGCACAGAGAGCCAAGATGGAGACTGGTGATGTGAGCTAGGGCTATGGCTGCCAAGCTGAACTAATGGCATGAAGCAGTGAGCTGGGTTGCAGGTGGAGACAACTCGATGAGCTGTGACCGCTGGTCTATGACTAATGTGACTCCATATTGAGGTCACAAATAAGCACTGAAATATGTATGGTAATTAGTCATGTAATTGTCATAGGCATGATGCAATACAGTATTTATTTTAATTTGACTGTTAGTTATTACAAACCTTGTTTGGTTGAAGGACTGACTTATTCCAAAAATACATCATCATAGAACAGAATCAAGACAATCCCCTCGAATAACAGAGAGATTTGATGTGACTGCAACATAACATGCTTATTTAGAGTGTTCCTACCAAAAAAGCTGTGAATCATGGGTGAATCAACATTTCATATGGGAGGAAAAATAATTATGCTACGCAGCACCTCAATACATTCTCTCTCTCGTTCTCTCTTTGCTCTCTTTCTCTGTCTCGCTCCCTCTTTGTCTCTCTCTCTCTCTGGACTTCAAAGGAGAGAGAGAGAGGGATGGTTTGCTGGTAGGACTTCATACTGGGTTGGGGGGGGGGTAGAGAAAGAGTGAAAGAGAGAGAGAGTAGAGAGAGAGAGAGAGAGAGAGAGTGAGGAAGAGAGAAAGGAGAGAAAGAAGAGAGAAGAGATGAGGTGGTAGCAAACAGAGGAGAGCGAGTGAAATAAATAAAAGGAAGAACATTGCGAGAGAGAAGAAGCAGGATGGACACACCGACACATCTGAGATCTAAGGGGAAAGCAGAGAGACACAGTTAAGCCAATCCGTCAGTTTTTTTCCCTGCAGTCGTTAAGAGCTGACCATCTCTGAGCTCATTAAGCTCATCAGTGGTGTGGCCAGACCCTGCTAATCTGCCATTAGATGGAGAGTTGTAATTAAATGAATCAGACAGACAGACAGACAAGGCCTACGAGACCCTGAGTCAGCTATCCCTTTAATACCTAGACGTCCTCAGCCCCTTGTATAATACAGAAGGAAATACAGTTTAGTATGATTATAATGCTAGCCAACAACGGTTAGGCTTTTCACAGGAGAGAGAGGAGAGATGGCCAAATGTGTGGACACTCCCACTGCCATACCATGCCAGCAAGGGAAGTAATCTAGATGTACAGGCCATTCTGTATTTGGTGCGTCAGTAATATGCAACAGTCTGCCAAGGAATAATGATACATATTTTACCAATACTTTCATAATCTACTGATAGTGGTCTGTAATGTCCTACTTTTGGAGTAACATTTGGCATAGACTACTATAAAGACAAACTCAAGCTGTTCCATTTTCATAGACAGCAGGAGATACAATTTCTAGGATTGATGTCATACAGACATAGCATCTTCATTAGAGCCAGTTTGCCACAGAATAAAAATAATCCTCCAGCAACAGGATATGTGAACTATTATGTGGATTATAATTAATGGACATTTTTGTAGGGGTTGATACATTTTTCATAAGGGAAAATCAAGTCTGAAATTTCAAAGTGGAAATTACAAAAATTTAAGAAGCCTTTTTAAACTTTAAATACACTTTGATGTTTAGAAAGTTCTCCAGCAACGGGTTGATCAAATAAAATCCAAATAAGATCCTACATCTGTATAGGCTTTGTAAAGTCTGGGGCCTCTGTAGAAGCTTAACAAGAGGATGGAGACGCCTGTCAGACACGTCCAACAGGAAGACACAGAGTCGTCCTGAGACACACAGGAAGGCCAGACATTGCAGGAAAGTTCTCTTGCAACAGGGTGATCAAATTAAGATCTTACATCTGTATGAGTCCTAGCCTTATATGCAATAGTGGAAAAACACCAACACAGAAATGCCTACGCAATACAGCATCAAAATCACTATTTCCTTGTGAAATATATTTTCATCCCTTTTGAACTAGAGGTTGTATGTTTTCATATACACCCACATGAAAACATACCACAGTTTACTATAAATTACTACTACAAAAGCCAACTACTTTGATAAACTAAAATACTACTTACTTAATCATTAATACTGTTGAATACTATACAGACGCTGTAGTATACCTCAATCATGTGTAGGACTTACTATAGAATGGTGTAGTATACTGTAAAATACTATAATAAATATTACAGTATACTAAAAACCGCAAAAACACTACAGTATACATTAGATCATATATTGTGTTCCCTACAGGTTATAGAAAAGAGCAGAAGCAGAAGAAGTTCAGACCTCAGTCCTATCTACCTACAGGTTATAGAAAATTTGCTCTTTTAGTAGTTTGTCCAGTAGGCTTCCTCAAGGCCAAAGCCTCCACTGCTATGTCAAAGATAATAAAACAAAAACGCTGTAATAAATACTACAGTGATGTCCGCAAAAACACTAGAGTAATTACTATAGTACAGTTGAAGATGGGAGTTTACATACACCTTAACTAAATACATTTAAACTCAGTTTTTCACAATTCCTGACATTTAATCCTAGTAAACATTCCCTGTCTTAGGTCAGTTAGGATCACCACTTAATTTTAAGAATGTGAAATGTCAGAATAATAGTTGAGAGAATGATTTATTTCAGCTTTTATTTCCCAGTGCGTCAAAAGTTTACATACACTCAATTAGTATTTGGTAGCACATGTCACACCAAATTACGTTCATCTCTAGGAGACAGAATGCATCTTCATCCTCAGCTGTATGACGGCTGTGTGGTCCCATGGTGTTTATACTTGCGTACTATTGTTTTTACCGATGAACGTGGTACCTTCAGGTGTTTGGAAATTGCTCCCAAGGATGAACCAGACTTGATTTTCATATGATGTCAAGCAAAGAGTGACTGAGATTGAAGGTAGGCATTGAAATACATCCACAGGTACACCTCCAATTGACTCAAATTATGTCAATTAGCCTATCATAAGCTTCTAAAGCCATGACATAATATTCTGGAATTTTCCAAGCTGTTTAAAGGCACAGTCCACTTAGTGTATGTAAACTTGTGATACTGTGAATTAAGTGAAATAATCTGTCTGAAAATAATTGTTGGAACAATTACTTGTGTCATGCACAATGTAGATGTCCTAACCGACTTGCCAACACTATAGTTTGTTAACAAGAAATTTGTGGAGTGGTTGAAAAACGAGTTTTAATGACTCCAACCGAAGAGTATGTAAACTTCCGATTTCAACTGTATATACTACTTTTTTTACCACAGTATTTATACTATAGTAAACTATAAATAATACAGTATAGTACAGTCATGTCCGCAACACTACAGTTAATAGTACAGTATTCACTGAAGTGTTTATGCGGACTTTAGTCCGCAAAAACAGTACATTGATTACTACAGTTAAGTCCACAAAAACAATACAGTGAATACTATAGTATTTAACCATAGTATACTATAGCATTTTTTCATGTGGGCAGTCGTTATTTCCGCTGGCCTACATAGCACACAAAGGGCTTCACACAAAGATTCCTCGGATCTGCCAATTAATGAGCCTCTCACTGAATGAATTTGAATGCTGCTTGGGGGAGCTTGGCACTTCACAGCTCTTCACTCCGTTTCATATGATGTACAATTGCAAGGGCCTGAATAGACCTGATACCCAGTTGATGATTCACTGTAATATCTGTAGACAGGATTTGTTTTACACAGCTGTGTTACCATGGCAGAGGCAAAACTATAGGCTTGTTCCTACATAATGCCCTGCGTGTTCACCACAGTATGCTCTCATCAATCAACAAATCAATAATCAATAGTGCAATTCATTCACACATGCTGTATATGGTTTGTAAGCACAATAATATAAATGAGACCAATATTAAGTAAGAATAACAATAACGGAATCATACAATAACATTTGCTCAGCTGTGTATTTAATGGTCATACATGTACTCTAGAGAGTGGAGAGAAGAACTCACCATTCCACTCACTGGCTGCCAAGACATGAAAAACAAAAGCCTGAACTGCCATACACACAACACAAGATCAGCCCGCTTGAAAAACCTTTTCTGCAGATTCGAGCTTCTGGCTAAAGAGACAGAAGAAATGCAAATCAAAAGAAACACAGTCACTCACACCCTCAAACAGTCTCTCACGCCTTCAAACAGTCACACCCTCAGTCACTCACACCCTCAAACAGTCCTTCACACCCTCACACTCTCAAACAGCTATTTACACCCTCAAACAGCTTCTCACACCCTCAAACAGTCACACCGTCAGTCACTCACACCCTCAAATCAAATCAAATCAAATTTTATTTGTCACATACACATGGTTAGCAGATGTTAATGCGAGTGTAGCGAAATGCTTGTGCTTCTAGTTCCGACAATGCAGTAATAACCAACAAGTAATCTAACTAACAATTCCAAAACTACTGCCTTATACACACAAGTGTAGGGGGATAAAGAATATGTACATAAAGATATATGAATGAGTGATGGTACAGAGCGGCATAGGCAAGATACAGTAGATGGTATCGAGTACAGTATATACATATGAGATGAGTATGTAAACAAAGTGGCATAGTTAAAGTGGCTAGTGATACATGTATTACATAAAGATGCAGTAGATGATATAGAGTACAGTATATATGTATACATATGAGATGAATAATGTAGGGTATGTAAACATTATATTAGGTAGCATTGTTTAAAGTGGCTAGTGATATATTTTACATCATTTCCCATCAATTCCCATTATTAAAGTGGCTGGAGTTGAGTCCGTGTGTTGGCAGCAGCCACTCAATGTTAGTGGTGGCTGTTTAACAGTCTGATGGCCTTGAGATAGAAGCTGTTTTTCAGTCTCTCGGTCCCAGCTTTGATGCACCTGTACTGACCTCGCCTTCTGGATGATAGCGGGGTGAACAGGCAGTGGCTCGGGTGGTTGTTGTCCTTGATGATCTTTATGGCCTTCCTTTAACATCGGGTGGTGTATGTGTCCTGGAGGGCAGGTAGTTTGCCCCCGGTGATGCGTTGTGCAGACCTCACTACACACTGGAGAGCCTTACGGTTGTGGGCGGAGCAGTTGCCGTACCAGGCGGTAATACAGCCCGCCAGGATGCTCTCAATTGTGCATCTGTAGAAGTTTGTGAGTGCTTTTGGTGACAAGCCGAATTTCTTCAGCCTCCTGAGGTTGAAGATGCGCTGCTGCGCCTTCTTCACGATGCTGTCTGTGTGGGTGGACCAGTTTGTCTGTGATATGTATGCCGAGGAACTTAAAACTTACTACCCTCTCCACTACTGTTCCATCGATGTGGATAGGGGGGTGTTGCCTCTGCTGTTTCCTGAAGTCCACAATCATCTCCTTAGTTTTGTTGACGTTGAGTGTGAGGTTATTTTCCTGACACCACACTCCGAGGGCCCTCACCTCCTCCCTGTAGGCCGTCTCGTCGTTGTTGGTAATCAAGCCTACCACTGTTGTGTTGTCCGCAAACTTGATGATTGAGTTGGAGGCGTGCATGGCTACGCAGTCGTGGGTGAACAGGGAGTACAGGAGAGGGATCAGAACGCACCCTTGTGGGGCCTAGTGTTGAGGTTCAGCAGGGTGGAGATGTTGTTGTGTTGCCTACCCTCACCACCTGGGGGCGGCCCGTCAGGAAGTCCAGTACCCAGTTGCACAGGGCGGGGTCGAGACCCAGGGTCTCGAGCTTGATGATGAGCTTGGAGGGTACTATGGTGTTAAATGCCGAGCTGTAGTCGATGAACAGCATTCTCACATAGGTATTCCTCTTGTCCAGATGGGTTAGGGCAGTGTGCAGTGTGGTTGAGATTGCATCGTCTGTGGACCTATTTGGGCGGTAAGCAAATTGGAGTGGATCTAGGGTGTCAGGTAGGGTGGAGGTGATATGGTCCTTGACTAGTCTCTCAAAGCACTTCATGATGACGGAAGTGAGTGCTACGGGGCGGTAGTCATTTAACTCAGTTACCTTAGCTTTCTTGGGAACAGGAACGATGGTGGCCCTCTTGAAGCATGTGGAAACAGCAGACTGGGATAGGGATTGATTGAATATGTCCATAAACACACCAGCCAGCTGGTCTGCGCATGCTCTGAGGGCGCGGCTGGGGATGCCGTCTGGGCCTGCAGCCTTGCGAGGGTTAACACGTTTAAATGTTTTACTCACCTCGGCTGCAGTGAAGGAGAGTCCGCATGTTTTGGTTGCAGGCCGTGTCAGTGGCACTGTATTGTCCTCAAAGCGGGCAAAAAAGTTATTTTGTCTGCCTGGGAGCAAGACATCCAGGTCCGTGACGGGCTGGTTTTCTTTTTGTAATCCGTGATTGACTGTAGACCCTGCCACATACCTCTTGTGTCTGAGCCGTTGAATTGAGATTGTACTTTGTCTCTATACTGACGCTTAGCTTGTTTGATTGCCTTGCCGAGGGAATAGCTACACTGTTTGTATTCAGTCATTCACACCGTCAAACAGTCACTCACACCCTCAAACAGTCACTCACACAGCTGAAGCAGATCTTGGGAACCATTTGAGTGAGACAATTTAACAAATATTGAGACGTAAATACACAAAGTTTTAAAACCTGGTAACTAAAGATCCAGAGGTTTCCCCAGCCATTATATAGAGCTATAAAAGCTTACTTAAAATCCTGGCATGGACGGGCTTATAAAAGTGATTAAGTGGGTACTCAAATAATTGACATACAGGTTAAAATAATGGATATGCATGACCAATAATATCAAAGGTGTTTCAAATGTTATGAAAGAGCCCCAACCTTTCATCTGTTGTTCATCCTTTCCAAAGCCATTTTGGTGACAGGCACCCGTTGTATTCAATGAAAGCACTCTGATGTTTCAGATCAATCTAAGCATCTATAAGCATCTAGAGTAGACACATGCACGCACGCCCGCCCGCACGCACGCGTGCGCACACACACACACACACACACACACACACACACACACACACACACACACACACACACACACACACACACACACACACACACACACACACACACACACACACACACACACACACACAAACACACACACACACACACACACACACACACACACACACCTACTGGAGGAGGATGTTGTTCTATCCTCTGTGTGACTATGAGCGCCTCACCGGGGCTGCTTTTGTCCCACATACAGAACGCAGCAGAGCATTATTCATCATAGCACGTGACCAAGCTCAGAGAACCACACTCACAACCGCAATATTGACAGATGCTTTATACTGTATGTGACTGGAAAGAGTACATTACAGGGAGTAGGCAATGATTGGGTTGTGCCTGAAAACACCACGAATTGAAGTATGTGCATCGTAAAGGAGATGCTGCACTGTATCTTCTATTCGTATTTGACAGTTTGCTTTAACCCAGTGAAATGCTGTAACTTAAGTGTCAGCCAGGAGTGTTGTGAATAAATCAGGTAATCACAGCGCATGCTATTAATATGCTTGGAGGAAAAGCGGCACACAGCTCCACAGTAATCAGGTCAACACCTCTACCCCTCTTCCATCCATTTTCATTAGAAGTAAACGACAAGAGCTGAGAGAGGATATGGAGTGTTATTCCCAATAGAGTCCCTGTAAAACCTCCATCCACTATCAGCAGTAAAACTCTCCCTGGCCAGATTACAGAAAGTGTATATTTATTGGATGCCTTAAAATAGTGAGCAGAGACCAATATCTCATGAACATCTTTACAGGAAATTAATTTGATGACCTACAATTGATTTTGAAAAAGGGACTTCAAACAACTTAGAAATCGCATGACTGTGATAACATTGTGCAAGAAATTGATTACCTAATGAATAAAGAAAATTGTTCTGCGAAGGTTCTGTTACAGGCAGCGGTGGAAAAAGTACTAAATTGTAATACTTGAGTAAAAGTAAAGATACCTCAATATAAAATGACTCAAGTAAACGTGAAAGTAACCCAGAAAAATACTACTTGAGTAAAAGTCCAAAAGTACCCGATTTTGAATGTACTTAAGTACAGTGGTGGGAAAGGTATTACATTGTCATACTTGGGTAAAAGTACAAAGTAAAAGTAAATTCTATACATCAAATTCCTTATATTTAGCAAACCAGATGGCACAATTTTCTTTTGTATTACTTTTTTGACAGCTAGGGGCAACTCTAACACTCAGACATAATTCACCTTGTTAGTCAGTATGTGTTACACCTGTGCTGGTTGCCGTCTCATTAGTGGGAAAGTGTTTAACCTGTACTGGCCAAGGTGCTATTTAAGAGTGGCTGGCCCAGTGCTCCAGTTGTCTTGATAGATGTGGAGGGTTAACACCTTTAAAGGCACACACTACTTGATTTATAAAAAACATTGATTTCCCTGATTAGGTTTTGCTCCACCTTTTTGGTTTGCTTATTGTCTTTAGGTTTGGTGCGGGTTTATCTTTTGTTTGCCTCTTAGTGGGCAAATTTAGTGGGTGCTCATGGTGGGTGTATTTTAGGTCCCAGCTGTTGTTGCTATGCAGCTTTCAGTGGACACCCCCATGAGTGTCTTTCAGAACCCCTCCTAAAAACCACCTGTTTTGTTTTGGTTGTTGTCAGTGACTCTTTGTTAGTTCCCCTTTCTGTTTGAGCAACAATTTCTAGTTTCCTTGCTGGGGAACGTAACAGTTCCCAGAACATTGTTCTCATAACACAAACTGTCCAGTCGGGGTGATGATTTTAGAATGTTTGTATAAAACATTTGTCTAATGTTGCAAGAACGGTTCTAGAACACATTTAATCTCTTCTTTATAGGTTCCCAGAATGTTTCATTAGGTTGTGGGAAGAGTCTGGTGGGAACAATGTGGGGACATCACGAAATATATGTTCCATAAACGCCAAAACTGTACAGTTGTGCAGATTATTATAAAATGTTTATTTTAGGGTGCAAAAAACACTCAACTGATGTTACAAGAATGTTCCCAGAACACATTTTGTTTGTTTTTTAAAGGTTCTCAGAATGTTTCATTAGGTTGTGGGAACAGTCTGGTGCTTACATTGTAGGGACTACAGGAGGCTGCTGAGGGAAGGACAGCTCATCATAAAGGCCGGAACGGCAACCACAAGGACACCATGACAAAAGCTGTGGCCTTTTTATTTTATTTTTTTGTCAAATATGGTCAATCAGGACACAGAACAGTTATTAAAATGTTCCCATCCTCTTCATATGCTGTGTACTTGTAACACTGTATTTAATGCTTTTCTTTCTTAATCACATGTGGGGTTTGCAAGTTTAAAACTCACATGTGCAGATTGTCAATGTATGAAGTGTCAACATATGAAGTGTAAAAATTATGGATGTACTTGCATAATTAAATTCTGTTCAAATGTCCTATGAATAAAATGAAAATGCCATGTGTCTCTATATCACCTACAATACAGTCCTCAAATGCAAATTGCCATGAAATCTGGAGAGAAACAAAACAGGGCTGTAATTCCAATCTGATTTCTTATGCTTTAATTTGCATGCTGAGAATGCTGTGGTAACATTAGATCAAACTTAAATCTAACATTTTCTAAATGTTCTTGAAATGTTCTCAAGACCTCCATATCAAGGTAAGCTGTATATTGTGTGAACATCAATGGAATATGAAACCTAAAACAAATATGCTATGATGATCATAAAAAAATACTTATTTCATTCTTACAACTTTAAGGGAATGTATGTGCAACCTAACTTAAACGTTGTGTGAATGTCATCACAAATGAGCATATTTTGTGTTTTGTAATGTACCCACACTGTTCCCACAACCTAATTACATGTTCTGGGAACCTTTAAAGAACTCAGAAAGGCTGCTTTGTCAACATTCTTGTAACGTCAAAAGAATATGAAACAAACATTATCTGAATGTCAGCACAACTGGACAGTTTTTGCGTTTTGGGAACATGTCATGTCCCCACAATGTTACCAAAACCTTTTGAAACATTCTGGGAACGATTAAAGAACAGAGTAAATGTTTTCTGTGAGTGTTTTTGTAACATCAAGCGAATGTTTTTGCACACTAAAAGAAACATTGTAGAACAATCCACACAACTGGACAGTTATGGTGTTTTGGGAACATATCTGTTGTGATGTCTCCACAATCTTCCCATCAGAATGTTCTTATAACCTAGTGAATCATTCTGGGAACCATTAAAGAACAGATTAAATGTGTTATAGGAACGTTCTTGCAACATCAGGCAAATGCTTTACACAAATATACAAACTTTTGGAGAAGGTTCTGTGGTGGTTGTTACAGAGGTTGTGCACAACATTTTAGTGAACGTCAGGAGAACATTCAAAGGATTTCCATCTGAAACATTTTTGATAAATAGATTTGATTAAAAACATTCTCTGAATGAACAAAAATATAAATGCAACATGCAACAATTTCTAAGATTTTACTGAGTTACTGTTCATATAAGGAAATCAGTCATTTTAAATAAATAAATAATAAATTCACAAATAACTTTAAAAAAAAGTAGTCGTGTGGATCAGAAAACCAGTCAGTATCTGGTGTGACCACTATTTGCCTCTTGCAGCGGGACACATCTCCTTCACATAGAGTTAATCAGGCCGTTGATAGTGTCCTGTGGAATGTTGACCCACTCTTCTTCAATGACTGTGCAAAATTGCTGGATATTAGCGGGAACTGGAACACGCTGTCTCACATGTCGCCCCAGAGCAACCCGAACATGATCAATGGGTGACATGTCTGGTGAGTATGCAGGCCAACTAGGACATTTTCACCTTCCAGTGTAATAGCGAACACCCCGCCGGTAGGCGTCTGGTTGCCGTCATTTTCGTGCGATTCTACATGTACAATCGTTTTGCACTCGGATTACAAATTACGGACTTCACTGTGTTCAGAGGTGCTAAGTCAGGGGTTCCAAAAACATTTTTGGCCCGCAACACCATTTTAATATAAATTATTTTTCACAACCCCACCATGTAAAAAAAGTTATGTGATCAACGGCCAATGTTTACTTTTTTTATTTGGGCTTTGACAGTCTATTACAAATAAGTCTGACAGTATTTTTTACAGTATGAAGACAGTATGGTTTGAAGTGACTGAAATTCATCAGAAAGGTAGTGGGAAGTTCAGAAGATTATCAGGCAATAATGTTGTATGACCTTCTGTGTAGAAGTGTCAGGTTGTGTGCTACTGGTAAGAAGTCAGGTGGAGGAGAGCGGAGAGTTGTGATCAGGCGCACACTTTAATTGGCAGAAGTAACAACAGACGGACGCAACTGCGTCAAAAACCTCCAGCCAAAATGGCAAAAGTGCAAAGCGCGACAACAGTCAAAATAATGGAGAAGTTAAACAATTAAACACACTCGGGTTCAACATGGTACCTGGGGAAAAACCAGCCTGGCGCGTAACACGAAACATGTAACAAAACAATTCCACACAAAGACATGGGGGAAACAGAGGGAACATATAAGTAGTGTGATTAGGGAATGTAAGCCAGGTGTGCGTGGAAACAAGACAAAACAAATTGAACAATGACAAGTGGAGCGGCGATGGCTAGTAGACCGGTGATGTCGAACGCCGAACGCCGCCTGAACAAGGAGAGGAGCCGACTTCGGCGGAAGTCGTGACAAGAAGTCTGATTTAGTGCCTGCTCTTGTCCACACGGTTCTAACGGCTTGTTGGCAAACTAGAGGGGAAAAGTATGTTCATACGTGTTCATGAGGATCTTTCAGTGAAGGGGTCATAATATTTAGTAGCTTAAAACACTCAAAAGATAGAGCCACATTTGTAGGAAGAAGAGAGAAACCGCTTTGTTTATTACAACCCTATCTAGCAGCTACTGGAGGTTACTGACGTAACCCTGGTTCTATGAACAAAGCTCAAATTTCTCTTGCTGCCCCATTTTCAAATCAGGTGACCCCTAGTTTGGGAAACCATGTGCTAAGTACTCTCGGCCAACTAACGCTACCAGTGTGTCTGTGCCATTAGGCCGCTTAGAAAAGTCTCTGCATTGACCATCTTGTTCAGAAGTGTAAGTGGGTCATCCAGCAGTTCAGCGGCCACATGCAGTCAAGAAGTGACCGAATGGAAGAGTAGATGAGATCAGGGAAGATCACAGTCATAGAACAGCTGAGAAATAGATCTGGTAATACATTATGAATGATATCTCTGCCATGTGAAAGGAGGTTGCTTAGAAATGTATTTTACATACACTGGTGCTAATTTATTTCCATTACCAGAACAATTTTTTACCCTGACAAAAATTAAAGTTCAAGAGATCAATAGCGGAAGGAAGGAAGCAACATCATATCTGGAAATGAGTTGCCAAAAAGACCACAAATCAATAGGTCTGGGAGTCTTTGTTACTGTTTCTCCAAACCGCTTCCTTTATTTAATCAAATAAGTAACACAATTCCCCTCCCAACCAAATTAGGAATAACAAATCCATTCAAAAATACCCACCCAACCCTCTCACTCTTAGTGTTTGCCCGTTTTCAAATAGTCAAACTTTGAATGCCATTCTCTTCCAGTGGAGTAGGAGGCTGCAGTATAAGGAGGACATTAAGTACTGTACCTTTGTTTTTCACATGTAGCTACAGCATGAAAGGAGAAACTTCCACCAAATCTCTCTAAAAGGACTGTAAATATAGCACAACATCCCACAGCTATGAAAGACAATACATGGAATAGTTTCCCCACATTCTTCTAGCTTTGTAATAGAAAACAAGAGCTGTTGCAGAGGAAATGTGAAAATCCACTGATGGGTGAAGGAAATGAAATGAAGAAGAAACCCCGATAGAGAACAGACCACAAGGGTCTGTGATGGGAAAATGATCACTTTATTGATGGATTTGACAACGTGAGACAGAGCCTTTCCTGCTCTGGTTATGTGGTAACATACAAACAGCTCGCACATGTGATTGAATTCACAGACCCAGAGGTTTGTGACTGTTAGGCTGTCTCTAAGGATCAGCTTCAAGTTGTAATGATACGTGTACCGGAGAGTTGATTGAAATAGTAGGGAACCATGTTTCCTCTGAGTCCTCACACAAAATCTGTCATATGTTTACCTACAGAATTCCTTAGAATTCAATTGAGCCCATCTCTGTCATTTTTATACCTAATTTTGTTTCCAACTGCCTACACACACTCTGAAAGCATCTACCTATGGAGAGTACCTGGTAGTAGAAGTAAATTCTTACAGTTCCCTAAAAACACTGAGATTTCATTTGACCAGGGACAAAGAGCTACAGTACACCATAATATGTTTCACATTGAATTGAGACCTCATTTTTCACATTTAACCTCAGCATTGAATGTACAGAGCAATGTAACTAATCTGACCTCTCTGCTAAAAATATGTGTCAGAGAATAATGTAGAAAAACAAAACCCCAGCTACTGTCTCTTCACTTATGTTCTGCCATTAACCTGGCAAATAATATTAACAGAAAACAGTAAACACAAGTCATTTTTACTGTGCAATTAGTAAGTTGGCTTTTGGTCCATTGCAAATAACATCAACAACATGCATGACAGTCTTTCATGGTTGAGGGTTGACAAGAGATTAACTGCTACTCTTCAAGTTTTTATGAGAAATATTAATGTGATGAGAATTACAAATTGTCTGCATAATCAAATAACATTCAGCTCAGACACCCACACATACCCCACAAGACATGCCACCAGGGGTCATTTCAAAGTCCCTAAGTCCAAAACTAATTAATGGCACTGCACAGTATTATACAGAGCCATGATCCCTTCCATTTCTAATTATTCACGCAAACAACAAAATTTTAAAAACAGGATTAAACAACATCACATGGAACAGCGGGAACTGTGAGGGGACACACACAATCACACACACAAACGCTCTAACACATATTTGTTTTTGTTGTATTGATTGTATATCGTTGTATTGTAAATGTGTGTGACTGTCCTTGTCTATCAGTGCATCAGTGTTTTGTTACTTGTCATGTTTTGTGTTTTTTTGTGGATCGCAAGAAGAGTAGCTGCTACTTCAGCAAAAGCTAATGGGGAGCCAAATAAACAAATAAATACTCTCTTCCATAGAAAACAAAACAAATAAACAAATAAATACTCTATTCCATAGAAAACAAAGCAAATAAACAAATAAATACTCTCTTCCATATAAAACAAAACAAATAAACAAATAAATACTCTATTCCATAGAAAACAAAACAAATAAACAAATACATACTCTCTTCCATATAAAACAAAACAAATAAACAAATAAATACTCTATTCCATAGAAAACAAAACAAATAAACAAATAAATACTCTATTCCATAGAAAACAAAACAAATAAACAAATAAATACTCTATTCCATAGAAAACAAAGCAAATAAACAAATAAATACTCTCTTCCATATAAAACAAAACAAATAAACAAATAAATACTCTATTCCATAGAAAACAAAGCAAATAAACAAATAAATACTCTATTCCATATAAAACAAAGCAAATAAACAAATACATACTCTCTTCCATATAAAACAAAACAAATAAACAAATAAATACTCTCTTCCATATAAAACAAAACAAAATAGCTGAATCCAAATCCCCACAAGCCATATACTCTGCAGCTATGAAAAATGCTAAATCATGCTAAATCACATGCACATGCACATTCACTGAGTAAAATACACAGAAAAAAGTTAATCTCATTGTTCTCCCTACTTTTCATTATATTTTTTCAAGCTATTTTGAAGCTTGAGGTAAGAATATATTAATAAGATATCCCTACAGATCATCAATACATTTATCTTTCTCAGTGGGGAGTTGCACTGATGGACTAGATAGATTTAACTGAATCTAAAGAAATACTGCATTGACAACATACTAGACATTCTAATGCATTTTCCTTCCTTTTGCTCCAAAATGTATAACTCAACTGGTTAAAATGGCTGAATGTCATACATACACAACCAGAGCCTCTGGAACAAACCAGACCATGTAACCTAAGTGTGTTTGCATGTAAGTACAAGTGTCTATATGCATGTTTGCATTTATGTACAGTCATGTGCATCAGTGCACATGGTGACACCCCCGTCATACACTCATTTCGATGCCACATACCTGTAACTAGCTATTGCTACAAAACCAAATCAAGGACATGTATTTCAGTAGAGTCAAAGCCTTCTAGTTGTACATGTGTGTCCTTTAGCATTGGGTTTGTATCAGCCTGTATCAGTCTGATCGCTACTGAAGTGCAGCACAAAAAAAGTGCACTGAGGTTGAATGGGTTTTCACCCAGTTTGAACACTGTTCTGCACACCTTACCTTTCTGTATACAATCATGTTGGGTGATTCATCGGCTACTCCATTGCTCCCCACACTGTTGGTCTGTGCCATGATCCAGTAGGGTGAACAGCCTCAGTAATGCTCAGGTGCTGAAGCAGAGAGATAGGACAGTGGAGAACATTATGGCATGGAAACATTAAAGAGGAATCCTACAGGAACAAAATGTCCCTTACCTTTAAGCTACATACAAAATAGAAGAATCCTTTGAGTGCATATAAATTACCTATTAGATGTAAGTGAGTCTATTTCCAATCATAGGCTAACATGGTAGAAATGTTAATATCATCAACTAATTAATGTATTAACTAAATGTTTTGGCTGGTTAAGTTCAATACAAATAGCAGTAATTACAGTGATGTGATCATCATTATTATAATCATCACCATCATTCTCCTCCTCCTACTCCTCATCATTTCATATTTTACCATTATATACATTCCTTCACTATTCAACCCGATTAACTTATGCACAATATCGAGATTTAATAAAAGCTTACACAAAGGCCTTATTGATTTCTGCCTTGCTATCGTGCTTATTGACATTGGAGAATTCAATAGCTCCTGAGATGCGAAAAGGCAGCACGTTGGCAAGAAAACGTGCAGGCAAGCTCTAAATCAAACACAGTGGATGTAGGGGACTTAACGAAATAGGCTCGGGTTGTTTCTCAAAGGGAAAGTAAAGAACAATGTGTAAAATAAATTTAATTTAGTGCCATTGAAATACAAAACGTGAATACAAAGTATACAAAATACCCTTTCATTACAAACGGTGAGAAATGATCGAGGGCAATTTTGTGTGCATCCGAGGTTCCGTATCTAATCTTCGCCCAAAACGACACCCACCGTATCCTTTCAAGGATTATTCCAAAATACATAGCATATGTAAATATCATAGTCTTCCCTTAGCTCCCATCATCACATAGCTAATAGTCAATGAAGTGTTTCCATCAAGCCAAGACTCCTATAATTTCAGCACCATGGACAGCTACAGCAAAAAGCCCCGCTCCCTTGATCACTTGTCTCGATCTATCGTGAATAAAAGGAAAATATGTAAATAAGCAATCGTTCTTTGATGATTTACCTGAAAAAACGCACAGCCTGCGAATATCCTGTTTCTTTGCAGAACTGGTGTGCAGTGCGTGTGATAGGTTAGGCTATGTCAACTGGCAGACATAGGAATTCGAAGATAATTCATTGGCAATTGTTAGAGACAGGCATTCGATGCAGACTTGGTTGTTACCGCTTCCCTCTTCTCCAAAATGATGCTGAAAGCACGGGCGCGCGGCACCCACAGAATAACGTGAACGTGCATCGATCCATGACCAATCACGTGCAAGGAATCCAAACCCCTATCTGGCACATTTACAGGGGACCGTTAGATTGAAATAGCACTGTGTTGTTGTTATAAAACAGTAATGGTGGTCACACATTTCTTTAAACACATTTTGGTGAGCTGAGCAGAGAAACAGGCATACTACTGAGGATGATAATGATGATAATGATGATGATGAATTGGGAATACACATTTAGTCAATTACATGTAATGGTGTAATGAGTACCCACCAAAACCTATAAATAAATGTATCTGTGTAATCTTTATGTATTGCTTATATTTCTGTTACACACTGTGACATTTTGCATATTCAATAGTCATTATAATTTGTCTTTTTAGCCTACCTTGCTAGAATGTTAATCATATTGACATAGCCCAGAGATATCTGATTAGCATTTAGGCCATTAATTGGATGGCCAATGTCATAAAGCTAATAATGATATTCTCATCTGTAGCCTACAAAACATCGTCCTTCACTTCATTATGCATGCACAGTATGCATATCTTTTAGGTTTAGGTGACACTGTGTCCAAACTCTTGTTTGTCTTCAAGTCATGTTTGCTGCTGTGGTAATAAAATAATGCATTATACTCAGTCTTGAATATCCAGAAATGATTAACAACCTCATTTGATGCAGCATCGTTGGCTGGGTGGCACACCACTGTCAGAGCGCAAAGGATTTACAAAGAAATGAGCTTCAAGATTCATGTGTCACACTCATCCCAACCCAAATCCGGTTCTTCCATCTCACTTTCATATTTCTCCTCAAGCTCACCTTACATCGAATCAGTTTTAATATTTGAACACATTTCTTAAAAGGCTGAACATTTATGCTCATCATTTATTTTGAAAAAACAGAAGTATCTGATACGCTGAATACTCTCAATCCATATGATACATTCGTTGGCGTGTATAAATCCACTACTACTTTTCAATAGAAATGTTTATGGTACATGTCCTCTCAGGATAGCAAGTTACTATAAATGTTCATTTTAATACATGCAGTTAACACAGAATACCTAGACCTGGCAATATACCACCAACAGTTTGTCTACAATCATATCAAGGGGCTTCTCCTTTCATCAAGCAGAATAGTTTTCTATAACCCTTTCTCCCTCTCCCATAATTCCATATCTATTTGAGGTGCCTGTACTCAGTTCCAGTGGGCTCCTGTCCAAGTCAAGCACTGCCTCTATGCAGTATTGACTGGATGTCACCGGGGATCTCCCTATATTGAACGCCTTATCAGTAGAATTCACTAGAAAGTCAGGCCGGGTCAACCAAGGGCCCCTTAGGTCCCTTCTAAGAACTGGAGCCCATCCTGTGAGAAAACCCTGCAAGTATAATATGTGTCATATGCCCTGCCTTCTTCTTCCCCACGTGTCAATGTAACAGACATCACGCTGCTTGCTTAGCAAGTACCACATCCTCCTGACGAGGCTCACACCGTGGCTCGAACCCAGGACCTCTGCCTTGCTAGCACATGTGAACGCCCTCAAAAAGCGTTTTACCAGTCGGCGACATCAAAAACTTAGCTATTTGGTAGCACTTCAGAATGAGGAGTGAGTTTCACACATCCACATGTGCTACACCAAGACTTAGGTTCGGTAGGTTACTTTATAAATGTAACAAGTTACAGTTCCTGACCAAAATTGTAATCCGTAAAGTAACATTTGGATTACCCAAACTCAGTAACATTATCTGATTACTTTCAGTTAGTTTTGGATTACCTTCCCTTTATTAATATTGATGTACCCGTGCTTCAATCTATGTAACATTATAACATTTGCCAGTCTGAGATAGAGATTTCAGTTTTTTTGCATGGGCTGCATCTCAATCCAGCGCATCCACCTATGCGGCCTTCCCTATCTGCAGTGGAAAGTTGCTGAGCGACAACACTGTTTGTCAGACCAGGAGACACCTGAAAATCGGTCTTCTCAGGAAAACGTCCGTAACTAACATGGCACTCTATAGAAAGATGAGACTCTCACGAACACGATGGTCTTCTCTATTTTGATTCTTGACTTCCATAAGCTCCACGGGACTCGTCTGAAGTCCGTTTGAGCTACAAACTAATATGTGTCACGGGACTTGTCTGAAGGTACTGGTTTAAAAACATTATGGACGTATGGAGGTAGTTTTGTGCCAACAAAAAAAGGGTTAAATATGTGTAAAAAATATATACATATACAGTATATACCTATAATATATATATATATATTTCCTGAGCTTTCTTATATTTCCTAGATATAGGACAAACACTTCAAAACCTCTTATGAGTTATACTTTTTTTGTATTTTTTTGCAATTTATAATTGTGTTATTAAGTGCATTTCTGTGGGCTATAGTAGTAAAGGACAAGTTCAATAATTTATCAAATAATTTTCTTATATGTATTTTTTCTATACCTAAAGGGGTCTTAAAATTACAAATAAAATAGTTAAATGATCCATAGTATGACCATCTTAAACAATTCCATATGTCAGTTTAGACGCCTCCCACCCCTTATGCACTTATGTCCTTTTATTTAAGATGTCTATGTTTTTTAGAGGATGATCCACAGTTCAGTAGTCACGCAGTCAAGAACATTAGAGCCATCTGGTGGTTCAAGACAGAACACTGCCCAAACTAGTGCAACGATATCAGAATTACTGCTAGACAACATCCAGACATAGTTTTAGAATACTAAACATGCCTTATTTGATTGATGCTTACAAATGCAGAGATCTAATGTAGTAGGCTAGCTCTGTTAGGAAAAATCTATGAGAGTATCATTGTATCTAGTTGTGTGGAAAAGCATCACCCCAGTAGGTTGATGGTGCATAAATAAACATGATTGGCTATTTGGTATTCAATATTAGCATTGTTCACATCATGTCCAAATCATCCGAAAGTATTTCAAATTGATTGTGAAGCAAAAGTCAACAAAGTCACTTGTAGATGATTTGAACAAAACGTTTGGAAACAGTCCCAGCGAAACTAAACTAAAGCATAGATTGCTGTCATACCACAGAACAATGAGACAGATATTTCACTGAATGTATAAATGTGAAGCGTCCGCTTGGCTTTTTAACTCACTACAAAATATGGTAGTGAGAGGAAGACCAGTGGCAGACAGTGGGAGAAGATGGAACAAAATGGATTTTGGCCGACATTCTGCAAATTTTCTCATTGATGAAACCTTTGATCTCAAAACAGTTTTCTGCTACCAAAACTATAATCTGTTACGAACAGTGGATTAAGTTTTGTAGACTTTACACTTTGTTTGAATTTCCAATTGAGTTGTTTAAAAGGCATGGAAAGGCAAATTGAGTTATTGCACAAGCACACATTACACAGTAGGCTAATTTATTCTCATTTGAAATGACAGGCTGTGGTCTATCTTGGTTTAGTTATAAAAATATTTGGTCATGCCTTGTCCATAGACTGGTTACAGGGTAAGGAAACCAATGTCATTTTGGTAGCTATCCCTTTAATTTATGTTACGTGCATCTGTCCACGAGAGACTAGCAATGTGCCACAGATAAAGAATTTATTATCGTAATCTTTGAGTGTACTGTCACTTTAACAGGCCGATGTTCAACGTAAAAACTCAAATCCCCAGAATGCACAGTAGTTTGAGTCCTCGTCAAAAGGGTCATGGTTAGAAGGGATACAGATTTTATCAAATTAACGTCAAAAGTAAACATTTGGGGGATTTTAGCTAACCAATTTCGTAACCTTGATGTAATTATCATAACCGCATACGTTAATTTCCCAAACCTGCTGCGTAACATGGTCTCCTAACCTGTTACGAAAAGTCAAATCTGACAAAAGCCGTATCCTCTCTAGTCAAAACCAACAAAAAGCGGAAACAAAAGAAATCGCAAATTTCTAGAAACAAATTTTGGTGAGCTGGGCAGAGATACAGGCATACAACTGACAGCGTTCACTGTTAACACCATACACCTAACTCAGGAGGGCTGACATGGCTTTGAAAAGAATACAGAAGGTGAGTGTGTCCATTAATTGTATAACGTCGTCATGTTCATAAACGGTTGGTCAATGTCCTGTCACAAAATTCCACGATAGCATACTATAGCTAGCTGACTCATTTTAGCTTTGGACGTTAGCTTTGTCACAAAATTCCACGATAGCATACTATAGCTAGCTCATTTTAGCTTTGGACGTTAGCTGCGTAGCTATGTAACGTTCGCTAGCTACCTATCTAGCTAAAACATTGGCTACTTTGTCAACAATGGTTTAACTTGTCCGTTATTCCGAACCAACGAAATACAACATTTTCATCGCAGCAATAATGACAATAAAACGTTAGCTAACTGTTAATGTTTTACCTTGTCAGGCTGGCAAATCAAAGCTTGCTAATATTAGTAACGTTAATTTTACCTGTTGGCTATTGGCCTACCAGCATAATCATCAGTCAATCAATAACGTTAGCTAACTAAGTTAACTAGTTATCGGTGTAACGTTAGCTAGGTAAGTGAATGGTATCAACGCCATAACTAGCTAGTTACAGTAGCTAGTTAGATACTCGTAAATTAGCTAACCAACTGGTCTGTTGGCTACTCGAACTTGTAAGCTAGTTATGTTAATATTCTGGTTATTCCTGTCTGTCAATGAATAAAAACGCTTCTGGAATCCTCATCACCACGAGTGGGCTATTGTATCTTTACTTGTTTTACTTTCAGTGCATATTTCAACAGAAAATTAACGTTAATGCGCCTTTATATAATTCATGAAATTCAGCAGTAGCTAAATTATGGATATATGGGGGTCAATTCCTAGTTATATATGTAGCTAGCTACATACCTTGTTGTTTACTTATTTAACCAGGAAAAAAACATTGAGACACGGCGTCTCTTTTGCAAGGGAGATCTGGACAAGAAAGCAGCAGCTGTCAATAAACATTACACCATGTAAAACATACAGCACAACATGTCACCTAGCTAGCTACTTGAATTCGTATAAAGCCATATAGACCACAAGACTGACTTGTCAAAGCAGCTAACAATGTTGGGTAGACAATGCACTATATGTATGGCAGTTTCCCCCTGTGCATAATTCATTGTGCTACATTTAATTTTATTTTACAGGAGCTACATGACTTGCAAAGGGACCCTCCTGCTCAATGCTCAGCTGGACCAGTTGGAGAGGACTGTATGTTTCACTACAGCCTTTGTGGCCAAGTTAATTAATGCAGAAATACAATTTGATGCATATGGAAATTAAGGGGTATTGACCTCAGTCGATTAATTCCTTTTGGTGCCATTTTGTATTTTATTATTGTCAATAATTATATGATTTGATGTGATCTAATGTCTCTATCTTTTACAGTGTTTCATTGGCAAGCCACAATCATGGGACCTGTAAGCCCTTTTCTAAATTCTCATTGTTGTCTATTAAAGATTTAGAAACAGTGTGTCAATATTGTGTTGATTTCTGATGGAAGCTATTTATTCTGCTTTGGTCCCATTGTTATAAGCTCAACCTTCTTGCACCAAAGGAACACGTGTTAGTCTGCTTGTCTTACTATATAGCCTACTATAACAGAGTTGCTTGGATGTGTCCCCTCCAGTAAATCCCATCACACTTCTGTTACTGTAAACAATGACAAGTAAAGGGAGGCTGTCTGTGGGCTTTAACATTCTATGGAGTATTGGGTGTCACTTTACGGTTCACAGCACTGTTTTAACAAGGAACCTTTCACCCCTCTTTTAGACTGACAGCCCATATCAGGGAGGAGTGTTCTTCCTCACCATCCACTTCCCAACAGACTATCCCTTCAAACCACCAAAGGTTTGAAACACCTCTTCATGTCCTGTTACACAATATTCCCCTAGGTGTCGAGTACCCTAAACCACATGCAGTATGTATGCCTGACTTTCTTTTTCTCCATGTATTTTCTTTCCATAGGTAGCCTTCACAACGAAAATCTATCACCCAAACATAAACAGTAATGGTAGCATCTGTCTGGATATCCTGAGGTCACAGTGGTCCCCAGCACTTACAGTTTCAAAAGGTAAGACAAACTGGCTTACATGTGTGGTTTGTAAACCAACTTGTTTTTCTGTGTATCTTTTGTACCCTCATGAAAGTTAGTTGAAAAATGCATCTCAAAAGTTTGTCTAATTTGTTCTCCAACTGTTAAGCTTGACAATATTGATCATGACTATTATTGCTGGTGTAATTGAGAAATAAACTCATCCTGGTTATCCCTGCCTTTTTGTTCTTCCAGTTTTATTGTCCATATGCTCTTTGCTATGTGACCCAAACCCAGATGACCCCCTAGTCCCAGACATAGCACACATCTACAAGCAGGACAAAGAAAAGTACGTTTACACGCTCTCTCACATGCACACCATTCTTCTTTTAGCAGGAAAAATATATGAACATGACATTCCTTTCATGTGTACAGCATGTAGTCAATTATAGAATAAACATCTCTTCTGAAAGTGCATACTCCAAGATACTGTATCTACTGTATAATGATATGGCTGCTTAAAACAGACTGGCTGAATGTAAGATTTGGCTGTAAATGGCTCAATAAGTCTTTGTTAAACCTGGTTTACATTTTATTTTGTTTTTACAGGTACAACAGATTAGCAAGAGATTGGACTCAAAAGTATGCAATGTAAAGGACTGAAGTTTGAGACAACGGAAGAGGTTTAAGCAAATTAACTTCATGGACACTTCTGAAAACAGTACTGTTGCCACCCCTCATCCACACTGGTTCAAGAAGAAGTGTTGTATATGGGAAGCACTTTCTATCCCCAAATTAACTGCTTTTATGCTATGAAGTCATTATTTTCCTTTTGTTTGATGTTCCCAATGTTATATAACTTATTATTGAGTTATTTCTGAGATGACCCATACAAAAAACAGACCAATTATGACTCCACCACCTCCATCTTATAGTTTTTTTCTCCTTTTAGAGATTTTTATTGTGTAGTATAAAGCTATACTGAATCTATTTTTATTATTTTGCATTAAAAGTTAAACAAAACGATCCTGTCTTTATTGTTATTCTAGGGAGACCTATTTTTGATTAGGGCAGTAGAATTCAGAAATTCTTCCCATATCATTTTGTATTTCACCACTAGATGACAGCATTTACCTCTTCTCACCTACGACACAGGAGCACGGCTCAGTTGAATGCAAATTCGAATTAGGGCTATAATCTGGCAGGTTACGCAAATGGATTACACAGTTACCTTGTTTTTCCCAAATCTATAACTCCACAGTTAATAGCATTTTTATATTTTTTTATATAAATTTCAGCTACTATCAGGTTTAATTATGACAGTGCGTTCTGACTTTTCAGATGGGATGTCTAGATGGAATAGGGCTTTTGTCAAATTGACATCAAAAGCAGATTTTTTTTTGGGGGGGGGGGTTGGTATTTTGGCTAAATGTAATCCTTTTCCTTACCAAAGTAATTCTCCACACCTACGTGAAGTAACTTTCTACATTAATTATCCTACTAAAATTCAATTTTGACCAAAGCTGTATCCATCTCGACAACCACTCTAGTCCTACGTAAGGATGAAAGTTGACCCTATGAACTTCAACATCTGAATTAAAGCCTAATGATAAGAGATGCATAATATTTGTTCAGTCTCCTTGTATGTATGCTGTGGAATAGCGCTGTAGGCTTACATATAAATGAGATGAAGCATATTGACTAAATGTTTCAATTTCACAGAGGCAACTCAACTGTCTAAACTGAAATTCTCCATTTTATCTCAGTGTATCAACTCTTACAGAAGTGGTTCTTGTGGGGTGGTGTTGGGCCATTGTGTAGTTTTGTTGTTACTATATTGTTTCTTCAGGATGTGAATTGCTTCCTCAATGTTTCTTAGAACTCAAATGCTTCCTCTGGCCATTCTCTTACAGTACGGTTAATTTACTGTATCTCATCGGTGCCATAGAGTGACATGGAATTGAGTCATAAATAAAATACGCATAGTAATGAACTTAAGTAAATGTATTAAACCTAGTCAAATTAATAAAATAAACCTACCTACAGTGCATTTGGAAAGTATTCAGACACCTTGACTTTTTACACATTTTGTTACATTACAGCCTAATTCTAAAATTGATTAAATGTATTTTCTTCAAACTACACCCAATACCCCATAATGACAAATTGAATACAGGCTTATAGAAATGTTTACAAATGTATTAAAAATAAAAGACCGATACCTTATTTACATAAGTATTCAGACCCTTTGCTATGAGACTTGAAATTGATCTCGGGATAATCCTGTTTCCATTGATCATCCTTGAGATGTTTCTACAACGTGATTGGAGTCCACCTGTGGTAAATTCAACTGATTGGACATGATTTGGAACGGCACGCACCTGTCTATATAAGGTTCCACAGTTGACAGTGCATGTCAGAGCAAAAACCAAGCCAGGAAGGAATTGTCTGTAGAGCGCCGAGACAGGATTGTGCCGAGGCACATCAATGGGGAAGGGTACCAAAAAATGTAAGGTTCCCAAGAACACGGTGGCTTCCATCATTCTTAAATGGAAGAAGGTTGGAACCACCAAAACTCTCCCTAGAGCTGGCTGCCTGGCCAAAATGAGCAATCGGGAGAAGGGCCTTGGTCAGGGAGGTGACCAAGAACCCAATGGTCACTCTGACAGAGCTCCAGAGTTCCTCTGTGGAGACTGGGAGAACCTTCCAGAAGGACAACCATCTCTGCAGCACCCCACCAATCAGGCCTTTAAGGGAGAGTGGCCAGACCCGAAGGCACTCCTCTGTATAAGGCACATGACAGCCCACTTGGAATTTGCCAAAAGGCACCTAAATGACTCAAACCAGGAGAAACAAGATTCTCTGGACTGATGAAACCAAGATTGAACTCTTTAGCCTGAATGCCAAGTGTTACGTCTGGAGGAAACCTGGCACCATCCCTACAGTGAATCGTGGTGGTAGTGGCAACAGCATGCGGTAGGGATGTTTTACAGACTGGTCAGTATCGAGGGAAAGTTGAAACGAACAAAGTACATTGCGATCCTTGATGAAAACCTGCTCCAGAGCACTCAGGTCCTCAGACTGGGGTGAAGGTTCACCTTCCAACAGGACAATGACCCTAAACACACAGCCAAGACAATGCAGGAGTGGCTTCGGGACAAGTCTGAAAAATTGTCAAAGAATCCAGCCACCCTAATCGTAGACTATTTTCTCTGCTACTGCATGCCAAGCGGTACTGGAGCACCAAGTCTAGGTCCAAAAGGCTTCTTAACAGCTTCTAACCCCAAACCATAAGACTCCTGAAAAGCTCATTAAAGGACTACCCAGAGTCCTCTTTTACACTGCTGCTCCTCTCTGTTTATTATCTATGCATGGTCACTTTAACTCTACCTACATGTACATATTACCTCAATTACCTTGACTAACTTGTGCCGCCGCACATTGACTCTGTACTGGTACCCCCTTTATATAGCCTCGCTAATGCTATTTTGCTGCTGCTGTTTAAATATTTCTTACTTTTAATTTCTATTTAATTTTACTTAACATTTTTCTTCTTCTTAATTTCTTAAAGCATTGTTGGTTAAGGGCTTGTAAGTATGCATTTCACTGGCACATGGGACAAATACAATTTGATTTGATTTGAATGTCCTTGAGTGGCCGAGCCAGAGCCTGGACCGATCAAACATCTCTGGAGAGACCTGAAAATAGCTGTGCAGCGACGTTCCCCAGCAACCTGACAAAGCTTGAGAAGTTCTGCAGAGAAGAATGGGAGAAACTCCCCAAATACAGGTGTGCAAAGCTTGTAGCATCATACCCAAGAAGAATTGAGGCTGTAATTGCTGCCAAAGGTGCTTCAACTAAATACTGAGTAAAGGGTCAGTACCGGTCAAAAGTTTGGACACACCTACTCATTCAAGGGTTTTTCTTTATTTTTACTATTTTCTACAATGTAGGAAAATTGTGAATACATCAACACTATGAAATAACACATATGGAATCATGTAGTAACCAAAAAAGTGTTAAACAAATCAAAATCTATATTATATTTGAGATTCTTCAAAGTAGCCACCTTTTGCCTTGACAGCGTTGCAAACTTGGCATTCTCTCAACCAGCTTCATGAGGTAGTCACCTGGAATGCCTTTCAATTAACAGGTGTGCCTTCTTAAAAGTTAAATTGTGGAATTTCTTTCCTTCTTAATGCATTTGAGCCAATCAGTTGTGTTGTGACAAGGTAGGGTGGTATACAGAATATAGCCCTATTTGGTAAAAGACCAAGCCCATATTATGACAAGAACAGCTCAAATAAGCAAAGATAAATGACAGTCCATCATTGCTTTAAGACATGAAGGTCAGTCAATACAGAAAATGTCAAGAACTTTGAACGTTTCTTCAAATGCAATTGCAAAAACCATCAAGTGCTATGATGAAATTGGCTCTCATGAGGACTGCCAGAGGAATGGAAGACCCAGCGTTACCTCTGCTGCAGAGGATACATTCATTAGATTTACCAGCCTCAGAAATTGCAGCCCAAATCAATGCTTCACAGAGTTCAAGTAACAGACACATCTCAACATCAACTGTTCAGAGGAGACTGTGTGAATCAGGCCCTCATGGTCGAATTGCTGCAAAGAAACCATGACAATAAGAAGAGGCTAGCTTGGGCCAAGAAACACGAGCAATGGACATTTGACCGGTTGAAATTTGTCCTTTGGTCAGGAGTCCAAATTGGAGATTTTTGGTTCCAACCACCATGTCTTTGTGAGACGAGGTGTTGGTGAACAGACTATCTCCGCATGTGTATTTCCCATCGTAAAGCATGGGGGAGGAGGTGTTATGGCGTGGGGGTGCTTTTCTGGTGACACTGTCTGTGATTTATTTAGAATTCAATGCACACTTAACTAGCATGGCTACCACAGCATTCTGCAGCAATACGCCATCCCATCTGGCTTGGGCTTAGTGGGACTATCATTTGTTTTTCAACAGGACAATGACCCAACACACCTCTAGGCTGTGTAAAAGCTATTTTACCAAGAAGGATAATGATGGAGTGCTGCATGAGGTGACCTGACCTCTACAATCCCCCGACCTCAACCCAATTGAGATGGTTTGGGATGAGTAGGACCGCAGAGTGAAGGAAAAGCAGCCAGCATATGTGGGCATTCTCTCAACCAGCATATGTGGGAACTCCTTCAAGACTGTTGGAAAAGCATTCCAGGTGAAGCTGGTTGAGAGAATGCCAAGAGTGTCCAAAGCTGTCATCAAGGCTATTTGAAGAATCTCAAATATAAAATATATTTTTATTTGTTAAACACTTTTTTGGTTACTACATGATTCCATATGTGGTATTTCATAGTTGTGATGTCTTCACGTTTATTCTACAATGTAGAAAATAGTAAAAAGAAAAGAAAAACCCTTGAATGAGTTGGTGTTCTAAAACTTTTGACCAGTAGTGTATGTACATGTGACATGACCGTTTTCAATTTTTAATAAATGTGGAAAAAAATCGAAACCTATTTTTGCTTTGTCATTATGGGGTATTGTGTGTAGATTGATGAGCGAAAAAAACTATTTGTTGGTGTGACCCTGGATACCCATGAATAAAAAATAAAAAAAATAAAATTGTGCCGTTTGGTTAATATAAGAAATATTAAGTATATTTAAAACCAAATACTTTAGACTTTTACTCAAGTAGTATTTTACTAGTTGACTTTCACTTTTACTTGAGTAATTTCCTATCAGGGAACATTACCTTAACTCAAGTATGAAAATTGGGTACTTTTTCCACCACTGCCTATGCTTTTCATACATGATAGTCAATAGTGATGATCTGAAAAGGGTTCATTTGGACAAATGATGGGAAGGAATGCAATAAACTACATTTGGGAGGAGTCCCACGTCTTCGAGTTGTGCCTGACACGTGAAACTTTTACTTGTGCTCTAGACTCAGAAAATAAACTGTAGATCAGACTATTTTTAGAGCGGTACTCTATGAGGACATCAGAGGGGGCTCGAGGAAATGGTCGAGGAATAAGTCACTGCGCAACAATGAGTCTGAACACAATCTCGAAGTGATACATGTAGGGAAGTAGCTTTTACAATCCACAACTTGGTAGTTTACAATTAGTTCGAAACGTTTCTGCGCAGCGCAATGGCTGCCCAGTGCGACTCTTTGAGCGGATACTTGCAACAGTCCGACCAGGGCTCGAACAGCGAGCGCAGTACCGACTCCCCGGTCGCCGGCTCCGAGGATGACTTGAGCGGACCCCATGCCTTACCAGACCCGGAGTGGACGGAGGAGAGATTTCGAGTGGACCGCAAGAAACTGGAAATCATGTTATTAGGTAGGCCTAAAGAAAAAACACAGGCATATGGTGCTCTGTGTTGCTACATTTTAAAACTTTGACTACATTTTAAAACATTCCTTTGTTATGGAAATGGGAACTATGCCAACTGTATGCTTCCAAAAACAAATTTTCCCCCTTCATATGGTACTTGCAGTTTTTTGCCATTAACATTATTTGTCTATATTTCGTGTCTGCCTTGTCCGGGAATGTGTAGGCCTGAAGTTACTTTGTGGCTCGTTTACTTGTTTTTAATGTATTCGGAGACTGTCCGGTTCCAAGAATTTTGGCCATAATTTGAAACATTTCTTTGTAGTTTCTTTTGATCACCGAAAACAAATGACACATTGTGGTTCCCTCTGCTCGGTTGGTATTGAGATGTAATCAATGGCATGTATTTTTCTAGAATGGGCATAGTCTTCTATAGAAAGTTACCTCAATATTACATTAATTAAAACAAACGTTAGACACGGTACAATTGTTTATGCAAAACTAGTCATTCAATTCTGACTGCAGTCTCGGTCACCTCACCTGCATCTATAATGTTTGTGCCATGGTCAGCAGTTGAGAAGCATGAACACGACTCGACCAATAGGAGTCGCTATGAGCACGTGTTATGGTCATCGCTGAAGTTTTACGTTCTGATACCCCAATAGCTGAAAACACTTCTATCGATGAAACCAAACCAACCTGAAAATATTTCCTGGTCATTGGTAACCTATAATGATGCAAAAGCCCACGTTGTTTATGGTTATTTAACCTAATTAAAAGTGTTTAAGAATAATATTTTGTCAATATCTCATGTAGTCTGTATGTGCAGTACTGTACAAACCTATAGTCAATGATCTGTCTGAGATACAAAGCGTATTTGCATCCACTGTTTTCCAGATGGTGATAAAGTTGTATTCCCATTCGTAGCTACTCCAGCACAATCTCTGCCACCGTCATGTCTGTGAATAGTTAAACGACTGACATAAGTCCCCTGGAATGTAAAGGGTGAGATTCTCATCGGTTATTGCAAAACGCATCTTGTAGAAGAAGAAACCAGCGTTATGTAACTGAAGACTCTATCAATCCCACAGGATGACTGTGAGTTGCCATCAGCTGGAGAAACAGCCCAACAAGGCCATACAGGGAACATTAACAACATGAGATAATGAACCCAATGAAAACAACCCATGGAAGCTGAGATATCATGCAAAACAATGGGTTTCCTATTCAGCTTGACACGAGACAACCCATGTCTTTGTCTCTCTTGACGCTTCTTTCTCATCCTGTTGGATATCTACTCAGTGGGCTACTGATTGATCTACTCTCCCTTGATAATCTTTCCTTTCATTACAGTACTCTTTTGATTATAATAAGTTAACCTCTGATGAATGTTGTTCCGAACTTCTCTTCTGTGTATGCCCAAGATAATCTAGATCTGTGTGGGTGGACATTATTATAAAAATGCCTGTTTAATTGGAGCACATTTATCAAACCTGCTCTGTAGTTGAAGTTGAAGAAAAAACTGTTATAGTTTTCCTCTCTGTCTTTCTCTCTCTTTCACCCACACTTCCAGCTCCTCATGGTTGTGGCCCTGTTGCTGCTGTGCTACTCTACAGTCCTTAAAGTTCCATGTCATCTCTTCCTTTTCCAGGAAAACAACTTAACCAGAGGCTGTCCCTAAACTGAAGTCTTCTGCACATACTGTGTGTGTGTGCCTGCGTGTGTGTGGCAGTGACCATCTCTTTAACATGTTGTTTTCTAGTAGTTTCTATGATCATGGCAGGATTTCTCCATGTTAACATTCAGCCAGTGGCATGAAGTGAATATTACTATTTGTTTTGTCTGTGGTCAGTCGTTGGCCTTTCTCAATTGGGCAAAAGTCTGTTCTCTCCTTGAGTCCTCCGTGACCCAGTAAACCTATAAGTGGTGGCCATGAAGGAGAGGGTCAATTTGTTTATAGAGGAACAGAGGAGTTTGCTCCTCTCCCTCAATTGCCACTTCCGGGGGAAGATGCTCAGGTGTATCCTACCATGGAGGCGTTTTGAAATCACCCACACCCCCTTTGAAACAACTGTTGTTTTCTCAGATGAGAAATGCATGCACACATTTAATAAAAGGGTACGTTTATCATTTTATCTATAAAATGTCTAGCTCAACTAGCTCAAAATTCTATACCACTTTACACAGGTACTTGGGGATTCCAGTTCTTTAAACGTCATTAGCCTAATGACATTCTAGTGGAGAAGGATAGTCCAATTTCATACAAGCACATTTATTTCCACATTTCCTTTCCTCGCCTCCTCGATTTACCTTTTACCTTTTTCCAAAGGATGTGAGGAGAGGAGGGAGTATATGACATGCGGAATTAAGGAAATCCAATTTGAGATTCAATTTAATTGAACCCTTATTTTACCAGGTAGGTTGCTTGAGAACACATTCTCATTTACAGCAATGACCTGGCGAATAGTTACAAGGGAGCAGAGGGGGGATGAATAAGCCAATTGGAAGATTCTCCCAGTGGTTCAGAGTGAGTCATCGTGCAACCTCAACCATGAAACCGCATTAGACATGAAAAAAAAATCTCGTTTCTCTATTCTGGAAGAGTTGAAGGATGTACTCTATCCCATAGGGCGTGCAGACATTTCTTCAGACATTCAGTCTTCATCAGTAGTAAGAGCATCCTTGTGTGGTTGTTTTTTTTAAATGCATAATTAACCAATATACCGTATATTTAACTCCAAGCCTGTTTAGGATGCTTTGATTGGTCATTGCGTGTTACCGTCAGCGCTGTAAAATCTGTTTTCATTGGAGGAGAGGGCTTTGTTGATGTGGGACTCGGTGTCCTGAAGTGGACACAGCCCAGAGTTTGGCCTATAGTTAAATCATTGTGTGGGAACTTCAGTATATTTTCCCTCCAGGTTTTATCAGCTGTGACGGTATCTCTGGCCTCCAATGATTGGAAATGTGTGTAACCTGCATTATGCAAAAGGGAAAGGTCCTGCATAAAGCCTTGTTAATGTTAAAAGGTGCTTCAAATAACATTTCCTCCCATCTCAACTTCCACTTTTGAGGAAAAGTTTTGGAAGACTTAATTTAGAGTGAAAAAACACCTGTTAGGAATGTGTGTAAGCTTTTATTTAGTGAAGTAATGAGTCCTATCTGAATAGCCAAATGTAGGCCTCCTCTTGGCTTGCAGTGCAGTGTGACTTCTTTCCAAGCCTCCCTATAATATCCATTAAGCCAGTATCCGGATGGTGTTGAAATATACAGTATGACAGATGAGCATCTCTTTCCCATGCACAGTTGAAGTCTGAAGTTTACATACACTTCGGTTGGAGTCATTAAAACCTTGTTTTTCAACCACTCCACAAATGTCTTGTTAACAAACTATAGTTTTGGCAAGTCGGTTAGGACATTACTTTGTGCATGACACAAGTCATTTTCCAACAATTGTTTACAGACAGAATATTTCACTTATAATTCACAGTATCACCATTCCAGTGGGTCAGAAGTTTACATACACTAAGTTGACTGTACCTTTCAACAGCTTGGAAAATAACAGAAAATGATTTCATAGCTTTAGAAGCTTTTGATAGGGTAATTGACGTAATTTGAGTCAATTGGAGGTGTACCTGTGGATGTATTTCAAGGCCAACCTTCAATCTCAGTGTCTGTTCACGTAACATCATGGGAAAATCAAAAGAAATCAGCCAAGACCTCAGAATTATTTTTGTAGACCTTCACAAGTCTGTTTCATCCTTGGGAGCAATTCCCAACGCCTTAAGGTACCCCGTTCATCTGTACAAACAATAGTACACAAGTATAAATACCATGGGACCACGCAGCCGTCATACCGCTCAGGAAGGAGATGCGTTCTGTCTCCTAGAGATAAATGTACTTTTCTGTGAAAAGTGCAAATCAATCCCAGAACAAGAGCAAAGGAGCTTGTGAAGATGCTGGAGGAAATGGGTACAAAAGTATCTGTATCCAGAGTAAAATGTGTCCTATATCGACATAACCTGAAAGGCCGCTCAGCAAGGAAAAAGCCACTGCTCCAAAACTGCCATAAAAAAGCCAGAGTACGGTTTGCAACTGCCCATGGGGACAAAGATCGTACATTTTGGAGAAATGTCCTCTGGTCTAAAATAGAACTGTTTGGCCATAATGACCATCGTAATGTTTGGAGGAAAAAGGGGGAGGCTTGCAAGCCGAGGAACACCATCCCAACCGTGAAGCACAGGGGGGGGGCATCATGTTGTGGGGGTGCTTTGCTGCAGGAGGGACTGGTGCACTTCACAGAATAGATGGCATCATTAGGGTGGAAAATGATGTGGATTTTTTGAAGCAACATCTCAAGACAATTTAAGTTAAGGCTTGGTTGCAAATGGGTCTTCCAAATGGACAATGATCCCAAGCATACTTCCAAAGTTGTGGCAAAATGGCTTAAGGACAACAAAGTCAAGGTATTGGAGTGGCCATCACAAAGCCCTGACCTGAATCCTATAGAAAATTTGTGGGCAGAACTGAAAAAGCATTTGTGAGCAAGTAGGCCTACAAACCTGACTCAGTTACACCAGCTCTGTCAGGAGGAATGGGCCAAAATTCACCCAACTTATTGTGGGAAGCTTGTGGAAGGCTACCCAAAACGTTTGACCCAAGTTAAACAATTTAAAGGCAATGCTACCAAATACTAATTGAGAGTATGTAAACTTCTGACCCACTGAGAATGTGATGAAAGAAATGAAAGCTGAAATAAATAATTCCCTCTACTATTATTCTGACATTTCACATTCTTAAAATAAAGTGGTGATTCTAACTGACCTAAGACACAGAATTTTTACGAGGGTCAAATGTCAGGAATTGTGAAAGCCAAATACATTTAAACTCAGTTAAGGTGTACATTATGTAAACTTCCGACTTCAACTCTATGTCAATATTCGCCAACACTCACACAGATCTGTTCTATCGGTCAAAGGTCTGTTTTTACTATCAGACACATCTCCTATGACGTGTACTGTAAGTGGGGCTGAGGATACAATGGCTTTTACAGTGTCCTCTGTTTTGTTTGTTTCCCCTGCTCTTTGTTTTTGAGGCTTTGAGCTGAAGAAAGTGTGTAAGATTTGAAGTTGGAGGAGACAAGGGTTGTTGTCTGAGAGAAGCACAGTGGGTACATTAGAAACGTCATGATGACTCCACCGTGCATCACCACATTAGAAGGCTATATCCACTAACACTCACTTTGTTTAGCACAGTTCCTTTCTGGAGCAATATGGAAATAATGAGCTGAATAGAAATGGTAATACAAGCCCCCCCGTGCATTGCCTCCGTTGCAGATTATCACAAGTTGTTTTGGTGCCCTACTTCTAAATTAAATGACATGGTCAAATTGAAATGTCTTGAATTGGCAGTCAATGGATAACCAGTTTTAAGTCAGGTAATGATTTTAAGTCTGTAAATGTTTGCAAAAATATCTCAGTAACTGTCTGCATACCTCAAGTTGTTGTGTGTTGGTGCAGGAGGAAAACTTGAATGAAGTGTAAACCTCTTTATGGTTCTCTGGTCACATAAACTACCAATCTCATTAAAATTATTTTTTTTATTAACTAAAGTGTGGGAAAACATTTCCTCTTAGTCATATATTCCAAATCAAATGTGTGTGAATATGTCCATGTATGTGTAGTTTCCATAGTTACAAGCAAGGTAAACATGTGTATTTGGCAAGTGTTTTGGAGACTCTCAATTGGCCTTTGTTTATTTGGGTTACCTTTTTCCTAACAACATTTTATTGTTAATTTGAAGTTAAGTGAAATCATTGTATAGACTTCTGGTGGCCTACAGTATACAGACTATATGTTAGCTGACTAACTACACCCCCCCCTCCTTTTTGTTTCCCTCCCCTAAACCTCTACCTGACAATTTATTGGGTAGTTGTATCTTGGCCTTTAGGTGTAAAAGCGCTCTTCGAAAACAAATGGTAAACGTGCAGATTTGCTGCTACCTTGTAGCCTGCAGGTTTACTTCAGTATTCTCATGCATCCTAAACAAATGGCATTTGTTAACTGTACAATGTCACCAAGTAGGCTATGCCTTGCAACATTATACACTCTGTCCCCCAGTAGGGATGGAACTGAGTACATTGAAGGAAATGTAAAACTGATCCTGTATGAAAAGAAGCACAAACTGGGTCGAAAAGCAGAAAAGGGGTCTTCTCTCTGCGGCACGTCCACATTCTGTCCTGAAATAGTGTATGGGTATAGGCCCCCATCCTCGTCTTCCTCCTGGGTGCTGAGTAAGAGCTTCAGACAGGAAGTGAGTGTTGTGTGGGGGAATGTGCTGCAGCCACCACTCTCTACTGTAGGAGAACACAGGACTGTTTCAACCTCCAGAACCACATACTGTTAGACCTTGAAAGGGTTCATATCCACAGTCCATAGTCATACTATTAAACTAATGGGCTGTTTTAAGTGGTGTTTACTGAGGACATTACAGGGACTCATCATGGGGGAGCTCAAAGTATGTCAAGTATGTGGTGTAAACCTGAATATACTTCGGTATAATGTTACTCAAATGTTTTTTTCAATTGGAGCTTTAACATCACTCTATACTCTGCTCCTCAACATCATGGCAATCAGACATTATGCCAAAACAGTATGTGATAAAGTTTTTGTATACTGTAGCTCCTCTCTCTGAATCCTCTAGCTCTCCTCTCTGTATACTGTAGCTCTCCTCTCTGTATACTGTAGCTCTCCTCTCTGTATACTGTTGCTCTCCTCTCTGTATACTGTAGCTCCCCTCTCTGCATACTGTAGCTCCCCTCTCTGTATCCTGTAGCTCCCCTCTCTGTATACTGTAGCTCCCCTCTCTGCATACTGTAGCTCCCCTCTCTGTATCCTGTAGCTCCCCTCTCTGCATACTGTAGCTCCCCTCTCTGCATACTGTAGCTCCCCTCTCTGTATCCTCTAGCTCTCCTCTCTGTATCCTCTAGCTCTCCTCTCTGTATACTGTAGCTCTCCTCTCTGTATACTGTAGCTCTCCTCTCTGTATCCTCTAGCTCCCCTCTGTATACTGTAGTATACTGTAGCTCCCCTCTCTGTATACTGTAGCTCCCCTCTCTGTATACTGTAGCTCCCCTCTCTGTATACTGTAGCTCCCCTCTCTGTATACTGTAGCTCCCCTCTCTGTATACTGTAGCTCTCCTCTCTGTATACTCTAGCTCTCCTCTCTGTATACTGTAGCTCTCCTCTCTGTATCTGTAGCTCTCTATACTGCTCTCCTCTCTGTATAGCTGTAGCTCTCCTCTCTGTATACTGTAGCTCTCCTCTCTGTATACTGTAGCTCCCCTGTAGCTCCCCTCTGTATACTGTAGCTCCCCTCTCTGTATACTGTAGCTCCCCTCTCTGTATACTGTAGCTCTCCTCTCTGTATCCTCTAGCTCTCCCCTCTCTGTATCCTCTAGCTCTCCTCTCTGTATACTGTAGCTCTCTGTATACTCTCTGTATACTGTAGCTCTCCCTCTCTGTATACTGTCGCTCTCCTCTCTGTATACTGTAGCTCCCCTCTCTGCATACTGTAGCTCCCTCTCTCTGTATCCTGTAGCTCCCCTCTCTGTATACTGTAGCTCCCCTCTCTGCATACTGTAGCTCCCCTCTCTGTATCCTGTAGCTCCCCTCTCTGCATACTGTAGCTCCCCTCTCTGCATACTGTAGCTCCCCTCTCTGTATCCTCTAGCTCTCCTCTCTGTATCCTCTAGCTCTCCTCTCTGTATACTGTAGCTCTCCTCTCTGTATACTGTAGCTCTCCTCTCTGTATCCTCTAGCTCCCCTCTCTGTATACTGTAGCTCCCCTCTCTGTATACTGTAGCTCCCCTCTCTGTATACTGTAGCTCCCCTCTCTGTATACTGTAGCTCCCCTCTCTGTATACTGTAGCTCCCCTCTCTGTATACTGTAGCTCTCCTCTCTGTATACTGTAGCTCTCCTCTCTGTATCCTCTAGCTCTCCTCTCTGTATACTGTAGCTCTCCTCTCTGTATACTGTAGCTCCCCTCTCTGTATACTGTAGCTCCCCTCTCTGTATACTGTAGCTCCCCTCTCTGTATACTGTAGCTCCCCTCTCTGTATACTGTAGCTCTCCTCTCTGTATCCTCTAGCTCTCCTCTCTGTATCCTCTAGCTCTCCTCTCTGTATCCTCTAGCTCTCCTCTCTGTATACTGTAGCTCTCCTCTCTGTATACTGTAGCTCCCCTCTCTGTATACTGTAGCTCTCCTCTCTGTATACTGTAGCTCCCCTCTCTGTATACTGTAGCTCCCCTCTCTGTATACTGTAGCTCTCCTCTCTGTATACTGTAGCTCTCCTCTCTGTATATTGTAGCTCCCCTCTCTGTATACTGTAGCTCTCCTCTCTGTATACTGTAGCTCTCCTCTCTGTATACTGTAGCTCTCCTCTCTGTATACTGTAGCTCCCCTCTCTGTATACTGTAGCTCCCCTCTCTGTATACTGTAGCTCCCCTCTCTGTATACTGTAGCTCCCCTCTCTGTATACTGTAGCTCCCCTCTCTGTATACTGTAGCTCCCCTCTCTGTATACTGTAGCTCTCCTCTCTGTATACTGTAGCTCCCCTCTCTGTATACTGTAGCTCCCCTCTCTTCCAACCTTTTCTGAAACATACTGATACAATTTAACAATTATATTGAACTTTGCTTACACATTGAATTCCTTTATCCCAAGCATGATGAAGTGTTCAGGAGCTCTAATATAATTGAGGTCTTTTCTTGTGGAAAAACCTGCATGTCATTACTCGAAAATAAAACCTGGAATCATGTTTCAACGGTCCGACTTGACTCGAGCTCTCTGACCCATTTCTCTGCTTCTGAAACTGTGAAATTAATAAAAAAATGTAAAATAATATTTTTTTACTTCACCTAGAGCTCTTTTTCTTCTGCACCTTTAACGTGCAGATTTACATTCTGGCTGGTTTGCGGCTGCTATAATTGTACTTTTCTTTAACTACCACTCTCTCCCCTTTGAGTGCTGTGTTTATCTTAAAAGGACCTCGCTTCGTGGTTAGTTGTTCTTTCACTTCATTCAACATTTAGTACAATCTGCTTTTTCTCCACATGCCCTGATTGGAGAGAGTGCTCTTGGTTGGTGGACCTGGTCCTGGCTGTTGCTAGAATATTCTTCAATGGGATCAAGGAAAAAGGAAAGAAAGGGAACAGAAACGTTATGTTTAGTTTGATGGAGAGGGCTGGACGGTGGTCATTTCAAAAAGGCCCTAATTGAGTTACTTTGTTGATTTGGCTGTGTCTGTGTGGACTGCGGATGCCGTTCGTCAGTCATCAAGGAATGAATTCCCACACATTCAGATAACAAAACAAAAAAAGTGTAGATGAAAGATGGTTAATTATGTGAGTGAATTTGGTATATGAATTCTACTGTCGGCTATTAGCTGTGTTTAGGGTACTATGTCTCCGTCTGTTTTAGTGAAACCGACTTCTCCAGCCCCTCCGGAGTAGGTACTTACGCTACTTACCAGGTACAAGGGGAATGCTTAGGTTGTGAAATGTTTCTGGCAAGTTTGCAACAACTCACCCCCAATTCACGAATGGGGGGAGATGGGAAGACGCCCGCAATGTGATAAAGCATCATTCCTGCACCTCATTCTAATGCCTCTTCTTAGCAATTAAACCAACAGACTGACTCAGTGGTTGTAAATTAGTTTGTCTGGGTCTCCTATTTGTTTGTTCGCTGACTTGTATTTTTAGTTAGAAAAAGGACCAATTTGTTAAGTGTGTTTTATACTTAACTGTTTGTGGTATGTCTTAAACTGTCTAGTGTTTTATGGTTTGTGAGTTGTGTAAGCTTTCTGTATCATATTTTATTTTCTAGGGCCGTATCCACAAATCATCTCAGAGTAGGAGTACTGTTCTATGATCAGTTTTGCCTTTTAGATCTTAATGAGTAAAATGGTATTGACAGATCCTAGATTAGCATTCCTACCCTGAGGCGCTTTGTGAATACGGGCCCAGTACTGGCAGTCTGTCAACTCCACTGCAACATTACACATCTGGGAGTTTGTTTATTCATTTATTATTTCACAGTTGCCTGGCAACTGCACATGCCTTCTTCTCCTGTGAAAGAAGTAATTCGGAGACGACAGCAGCCTGTGTTCTGGACAGGAACACAAGAATAAGGGTTGTTTGAGCTGTTGCCTTTCTAACAGCTGTTGCCTTTCTTGCAAAGTGCATAAGTGATTACGAATTTAAGAGGTCCCACAAAAGCAGACGAAATAACAAATATGGAGGGCTTAAAAGAAAATGGCATGGCCATGGATGTAATGGTTTTTCTCTGAGTCTCCAACATTTGGCCAGCAGCAGTGACCGGAGGTTGTTGACAACTTGTCTGGCTGTAGCTACTACTTCCTGGGTCCTTCCGTCCTTACTGATTTAGATACGATTGTGTGGATAGTGCGGGAGTCGAGAGCTACTCAGGAACTGAAGTTTAGTGAATGGATGCTAACCTGTGTGATGGTTTGCCAGAGGACCACATAGAGGAAGACTCAATAGTGCTCTGTCTGTATCTCTTTTCTCAAGTGTTGCCAGCAACTTGTCTGTTGAAAGGTGATATACTGGATGGAAACATCACAGCTTTCATCCTGCTCATTTAGAGTTGAATTATTTAAACAGGCTTGTCAATGAAAAATAATGTTTTTGGCAGAAATCGTTAGTGTTAAACACATCCTTCTGTTTATCTTCTAAACATTCCAGTGGTCCTCTCTTATAGAGCTAGATCAATCTTAATGCCGCCCACTGTCATACCATTTCTCAGAGAGATTGATGGGGATGGCAAGATTCAAGAGGCATAGTATTGCGTGCAGCACAGTTCTAAATGGTGAATGATTTCACCAAACTTGTCTTAAGCAATAACTCAAGTGGTGCGGGTGCAGTTTGGGCATGCATGCAGATGGTGTGTGTGTGTTTTTTAAAGACTCCCCCGTGTGTACTGTCATTTCCATGTTGAATCAGCTGAGAGGTGCTGACGCTCATAGTGTTCTGCTTGAGAGCATCTGGTGGGTGGAGAAACATGGTAAGAACATCCTGCTCTCGCTATATTCCACTCCATTCTATCTGGAAGTGGTAGTAGTTCATTCAGACTTGTCCTAAGGGGCTATTTCACACAGCTGGTCTAAGGACTTAAAGCCAGCTAACTTTCACAAGTACATGCAAGAGTGTTTGGACAGACATTTTGGAAACCTGAAATTTGGACAGCGGTTCAAAACAAAAACAATTTGGCTACAGCTTTAGGCAGTTCCACCTCGGTCTTTATATGCTGACAGTGATTTCCTTGTCTCTGTGATATATTGTCTGTTGGTAATTTAACCACCATAAGCATTTATCTTGTATTAATTTACAACGGTCCTTCTCTTTTCTCGTTTTAAACCAGTGATTACTGGTTACCGTTTTAAACCAGTGATTACTGGTCAGAGTATATTTTCCTGTTTGTGTCAAAGATAGTTTTATGTGTTCTGCTTTAGTTCTAATGTCCATAAACATACTGTGAGTACCAAAGCCTTGCTCTAGAGTCTACACCCCAATGTCCTAAGAGCTCTGTGCTTAAGTCACTCTGTTACTGCTGCCCCACCAGGATTTGTCTCGCCAGGCATTGTGATTTAGATGGTGCCTTTGGGTTTTCCTCTCTTTTCATGCTCCAAAAAACTCCAACCATCATCCTTAGATTTGTTTGCGCTGTTTTAAACTTTTTTTGGACATAATAAGGTTCTAGACATCAGAAGAGCGATTACTCACCTCGAACTGGACAAGGATTTTTTTTTCTTTAATAAGTCGTACGCGAAGGATATACTGCTCATCCCGGACCGGGCCCAAATCTTGGTCATTCGAATGCAGAGGGGACGCCCTTGCAGAGGTCGTAGAGCCAGATGCCTGGCAAGACTGTCGCTGAGTGGATAATTGGCCTTTACCCTTCGTGCTGTTTGAATGAATGCTTACGAGCCTGCTGCTGCCTACCATCGCTCAGTCAGACTGCTCTATCAAATCATAGACTTAGTTATAACATAATAACACACAGAAATACGAGCCTTTGTTCATTAAGGAAGTCTTGAGGTTTTGCCCACCTGAGTTAGAATACTTCATCATAAGTTGTAGACCACACTATCTCACGAGAGAGTTTTCATCTATATTCTACGTAGCTGTCTGTTTATCACAGGAAGTGGTCCGATGAAGCGTATGCTAAGCTATAGAACTTTTTCGCTAGCACAGACTGGAATATGTTCCGGGATTCATCCAATGGCATTGAGGAGTATACCACATTGGCTTTATTAATAAGTGCATCAACAACGTCATACCCACAGTGACTACGCACAGTACATATCCCATCCACTAGCCATGGATTGCAGACAACATCTGCGATGAGCTAAAGGCTAAAGCCTCCGCTTTCAAGGAGCAGGATACTAATCCGGACGCTTATAAGAAATCCCACTACACCCTCGGACAAACCATTAAACAGGCAAAGCATCAATACGGGACTAAGATGGAATCCTACTACATTGGCTCTGACTCTCATCCGTATTGGCAGGGCTTGCAAACTATCACTGATTACTAAGGGAAACCAAGCCGTGAGCTGCCCAGTGACTTAAGCCAACCAGACAAGCGAAATGCCTTCTATGCTCACTTCGAGACTAGCAACACTGAACTATGCATGAGAGCACCAGCTGTTCTGGATGACTGTGATAACTTTCTCCATAGTCAATATGAGTAAGACCTTTAACTTCTTTAACATTCACAAGGCCACAGGGCCGAAAGGATTACCAGGACAGGTACTCAGAGCATTCTCTAACCAGCTGGCAAGTGACTTCACTGACATTTTCAACCTCTCCCTGACCCAGTCTGCAATACCTACATGTTTCAATCAGACCACCATAGTCCCTGTGCCCAAGAATGCCAAGGTAACCTGCCTAAATGACTACTGCCCCATAGCACTCACATCTGTTGCCATGAAATGCCTGGAAAGGCTGGTCATGGCTCACATCAACACCATCATCCCAGAAACCCTGGACCCATTCCAATTTGCATACCACCCCAACAGATCTACAGATGACACAATCTCTATTGCAGTCCTCACACCTGGACAAAAGGAACACCTACATAAGAATGCTGTTCATTGACTACAGCTCAACGTTCAACACCATAGCTTAGGGATGAGCTTGGAGGGCACTAAGGACTCTGGGACTGAACACCTCCCTCTGCAACTGGATCCTGGACTTCCTGACAGGCCGCTCCCAGGTGGTGAGGGTAGGCAACAGCACATCCACCACGCTGACCCTCAGCAGAGGCGCCCCTCTGGGTTGCGTGCTCAGTTCCCTCCTGTACTCCCTGTTCACCCACTACTGCGTGGCCACGCACGACTCCAACACCATCATTAAGTTTGCAGAGAACATGACTGTGGTAGGCCTGATCGATGAGACAGCCTACAGGGAGGAGGTCAGAGACCTGGCAGTGAGGTGCCAGGACATCAACCTCTCCCTCAATGTGAGCAAGACAAAGGAGCTGATTGTGGCCCCATTAACGTTGATGTGGCTGAAGTGGAGCGGGTTGAGAATTTCAAGGTCCTTGGTGTCCACATCAATAACGAACTATCATGGTCCAAACATACCAAGACAGTTGTGAAGAGAGCACGACAGCACCTTTACCCCTCAGGACACTGAAAAGATTTGGCAAGGGACCCCAGATCCTCAAAATTCAACAGCTGCACCATTAAGAGGATCCTGATTGGTTGCATCACCGCCTGGTATGGCAACTGCTCGGCATCTGACCTTATGGCGCTACAGAGGATAATTTGTTTTTGATTTCATCGTATGTCGAATGAGGTCATAATTCTACAGCTTCAACACTATTTACTTGTTTTGGAGGGTAAGAGGAATGTAATCATCTCTCGCTCTGTACCACATAATCAAATCACATTTTATTGATCACATACACATGGTTAGCAGATGTTATTGTGAATGTAGCGAAATACTTATGCTTCTAGATCCGACAGTGCAGCAGTATCTAACAGGTATAGTATAGATAGTACATTATATACAAATGAGATAAGTAATGCAAGATATGAAAACATTCTTAAAGTGACATTATTAAAGGGACAGGTGTTCCATTTATTGAAGTGGCCAATGATATCAAGTCTGTAGGTAGGCAGCAGCCTCTCTGTGCCACAATCTGATGGCCTTGAGATTGAAAAACAGCTTCTATCTCTCTGTCCCAGCTTTGATGCACCTGTACTGACCTCGCCTTCTGGTTGGAAGTGGGGTGAACAGGCAGTGGCTCGGGTGGTTATTGTCCTTGATGATATTTTTTGCCTTCCTGTGACATCGGGTGTTGTAGGTGTCCTGGAGGGCAGGTAGTTTGCCCCTGGTGATGCCTTGTGTAGACCACCCTCTGGAGAGCCCTGCAGTTGTGGGCGGTGCAGTTGCCGTACCAGGCGGTGATACAGCCAACAGGATGCTCTCGATTCTGCACCTGTAAAAGTTAGTGAGGGTTTTCGGTGACTAGACACATTTTTGCAGCCTCCTGAGTTTGAAGAGGTGCAGTTGTACCTTCTTCACCACACTGTCCGTGTTCGTGGACCATTTCAGTTTGTCTTTGATAGGTACACCAAGGAACTTAAAACTTTCCACCTTCTCCACTGCTGTCCCGTCGATGTGGATAGGGGGGTGCTCCCTTTGCTGTTTCAAGTCTACGATCAATTCTTTTGCTTTGCTGACATTGGGTGAGAGGGTATTTTCCTGACACCACACTCCGAGGGCCCCACCACCTCCCTGTAGGCTGTCTCGTCGTTGTTGGTAATCAAGCCTACCACAGTTGCGTCATCTGCAAACTTGATGATTGTGTTCGAGGCGTGCATGGCTACGCAGTCTTGGGTGAACAGGAAGTACAGGAGAGGGTTGAGAACGCATCCTTGTGGGGCCACAGTGTTGAGGATCAGCGGAGTGGAGATGTTGCTTCCTACCTTCACCACCTGGGGGTGGCTTGTCAGGAAGACCAGGACCCAGTTGCACAGGGCAGGGTCAAGACTAGAGGTCGAGCGATTATGATTTTTCAATGCCATTACCGATTAATCGGCTTTTTTTTATTTATTTTTTTTATTTTTTTTTATTTTAAATTTTATTTATTGGTAATAATGACAATTACAACAATACTGAATGATCACTTATTTTAACTTAATATAATGCATCAATAAAAATCCATTTAGCCTCAAATAAATGAAGCATGTTCAATTTGGTTTAAATAATGCAAAAACAAAGTGTTGCAGAAGTAAAAGTGCAATATGTGCCATGTAAAAAAGCTAAGGTTTGAGTTCCTTGCTCAGAACATGAGAACATATGAAAGTTGGTGGTTCCTTTTAACATGAGACTTTAAGTTGTAGTTAATATAGTATTTATAGGACTATTTCTCTCTACCATTTGTATTTTATATACCTTTGACTATTGGATGTTCTTATAGGCACTTTATTTAGTATTGCCAGCATAACAGTATATCTTCTGTCCCTCTCCTCGCCCCTATCTGGGCTCGAACCAGGAACACATCGACAACAGCCACACTCGAAGCAGTGTTACCCATCGCTCCACAAAAGCCGCAACCCTTGCAGAGCAAGGGGAATAACTACTCCAAGTCTCAGCGAGTGACGTTGGAAATGCTATTAGCGCACACCCAACTAACTAGCTAGCCATTTCACATCGGTTACACCAGCCATTAGGCTGATAGGCTTGAAGTCATAAACAGCTCTGTGCTTGCGAAAAGCTGCTGGCAAAACGCACAAAAGTGCTGTTTGAATGAATGCTTACGAGCCTGCTGCTGCCTACCATCGCTCAGTCAGACTGCTCTATCAAATCATAGACTTAGTTATAACATAATAACACACAGAAATACGAGCCTTTGTTCATTAATATGGTCGAATCCGAAACTATCATTTTGAAAACAAAACGTTTATTATTTCAGTGAAATACGGAACTGTTCTGTATTTTATCTAACTGGTGGCATCTCTAAGTCTAAATATTCTTGTTACATTGCACAACCTTCAATGTTATGTCATATGTCATACCTAAAATTCTGGCAAATTAGTTCTCAATGAGCCAGGCTGCCAAACTGTTGCATATACCCTGACTCTGCAATGAACGCAAGAGAAATGACACAATTTCACCTGGTTAATATTGCCTGCTTACCTGGATTTCTTTTAGCTAAATATGCAGATTTAAAAATATATACTTCTGTGTATTGATTTTAAGAAATGCATTGGTGTTTATGGTTAGGTACAGTCGTCCAACGATTGTGCTTTTTTCGCAAATGCACTTTTGTTAAATCATCCCCCAAGATTGCATTGATATGCAATGCAGGACACGCTAGATAAACGAGTAATATCATCAACCATGTGTAGTTATAACTAGTGATTATAATTGATTGATTGTTTTTTATAAGTTTAATGCTAGCTAGCAACTTACCTTGGCTTCTACTGCATTCACGTAACAGGCAGGCTCCAATGAGAGCAATGAGAGGCAGGTGGTTAGAGCGTTGGACTAGTTAACTGTACGGTTGCAAGATTGGATCCCCCGAGCTGACAAGGTGAAAATCTATCGTTCTGCCCCTGAACAAGGCAGTTAACCCACCGTTCCTAAGCCATCATTGAAAGTAAGAATGTGTTCTTAACTGACTTGCCTAGTTAAATAAAGGTATTAAATCAAATTAGAATATTTTAAAAATCGGCAAAATCGGCGCCCAAAAATAACGATTTCCGATTATGAAAACTTGAAATCGGCCATAATTAATCGGCCATTCTGATTAATCGGTCGACCTATAGTTAAGACCCAGGGACTCGAGCTTAATGATGAGTTTGGAGGGTACTATGGTGTTGAATGCTGAGCTATAGTCAATGAACAGCATTCTTACATAGGTATTCCTCTTGTCCAGATTGGATAGGGCAGTGTGATGGCGATTGCATCGTCTGTGGCGGTAAGCAAATTGAAGTGGGTGTAGGGTGACAGGTAGGGTGGAGGTGATATGATCCTTGAATAGTCTCTCAAAGCACTTCATGATGACGGAAGTGAGTGCTATGGGGCGATAGTCATTTATTTCAGTTACTTTCAGTACCTTAGTTTTCTTGGGAACAAGAACAATGGTGGCCATCTTGAAGCACGTGGGGACAGCAGACTGGGATAGGGATTGATTGAATATGTCCGTAATACACCAGCCAGCTGGTCTGCGCATGTTCTGAGGATGTGGCTAGGGATGCCATCTGGGCCGGCAGCTTTGCGAGGGTTAACACGTTTTAAATATTTTACTCACTTCGGCCACGGAGAAGGAGAGCCCACATTCTTTGGTAGCGGGCCGTGTTGGTGGCACTGTATTGTCCTCAAAGCGCGCAAAGACATTGTTTAGTTTGTCTGGAAGCAAAACGTTGATGTCTGTGACGGGGCTGGTTTTCTTTTTGTAATCCGTGATTGTCTGTAGACCCTGTCACATACTGTACGTCTTGTGTTTGAGCTGTTGAATTGCGACTCCACTTTGTCTCTATACTGATACTTTGCTTGTTTGATATCCTTATGGAGGGAATAACTACACTGTTTGTATTCGGCCATATTCCCAGTTGCCTTGCCATGATTAAATGCGGTGGTATGTGATTTGCTGCCATCGCGTATGCTGCCATCAATCCACGGTTTCTGGTCAGGGAAGGTGTTAATAGTCACAGTGGGTACAACATCTCTTATACACTTCTTTATGAACTTGCTCACCGAGTCAGCATATGCGTCAATGTTGTTCCCTGAGGCTACCCGGAACATAACACAATCCACGTGATCGAAGCAATCTTGAAGCGTGGAATCTGATTGTTCAGACCTGCGTTGGATAGACCTAAGCACTGGCGCTTCCTGTTTTAGTTTCTGCCTATAGGAGGGGAGCAACAAGATGGAGTCATGGTCAGATTTGCCAAAAGGGGGGTGGGGGAGGACCTTGTATGCATCATGGAAGTTAGAGTAGCAATGGTCGAGCTTGTTACTTCCTCGTGTACTGCAATCAATATGCTGATAGAATTTAGGTAGCCTTGTTCTTAAATTAGTTTTGTTAAAATCCCCAGCTACAATAAATTCAGCCTCAGAATATATGGTTTTCAGTTTGCATGAAGTCCAGTGAAGTCCCTTGATGGCTGTCTTGGTGTCCGCTTGCGGGGTGATATACGCGGCTGTGACAATAACTAAGGAGAGTTCTCTTGGGAGAAAATACGGTCGGCATTTGATTGTGGGGAATTCTCGGTCAGGTGAACAAAAGGACTTGAGTTCCTGTATGTTGTTACAATTACACCATGAGTCGTTAATCATGAAACATAAATCCCCGGCCTTCTTCCTACCGGAGAGATGCTTATTCCTATTGGCGCGATGCACTAAAAATCCCATTGGCTGTACTGACTCCCGACAGCATGTCCCAAGCTAGCCTTGTTTCCGTGAAACGGAGTATGTTATAATCCCAGATATCTCTTTGGAAAGCAACCCTTGCCCTGATTTTGTAGACTTTGTTAACTAGGGACTGGACATTAGCGAGTAATATATTTGGAAGCGATGGGTGTTGTGCGCGCATCCGAAGCTTCACTAGAAGACCGCTCCGGCACCCTCTCGTCTGGCGACGTTGTTTTGGGTCGGCTTCTGGAATCAGTTCAAATTCCCTGGGAGATGCAGACAATGGATCCGCTTTGGAAAATTATTCCTGGTCGTAGTGCTGGTTGTGCTGTTAAGTTGACGTCTCTCTGATATCCGATAGTTCTTTCCGGCTGTATGTAATAACACTTAAGGTTTTCTGGGCTAAAGATGTAAGAAATAATACATCAAAAAACTAAATACTGCACAGTTTCCTAAGGACTAGAAGCGAAGCTGCCATCTCTATCGGTGCCATCTTGTCTCGTACCAGGCTAAATTCATCTGTCCAGGCCATACTGCTTCCAGGAGCTGTTTTATAGTGACAGGATGGATGCCTTGGTTAAGATTAGCTGAAGTGTATATAGTATCTAAGTTTTGAACTAATGGGTGTGTGGGTTTGATTCATTAGATCCTATTTGATGGTTTTTGGGAAATGGCAACATAGATTACTAACTCATAAATTGACTTCATATTTTGTTCCATATTTCACAAACACCCCAGACATATTGGTTGCAACATCCCGTTTGTTCTCCGAGGTCTCAATGTTGAAACCCATAGATTCCTCCTCCTTTCTTGCCTGATGCAGTACATAGTGGTGCCAATGTCAATATGAAACTCATGATATGTTCTGTTATTATGTAACGCGCTGGCATGTAATGATAAAATATGACTTTATGTTGTCACAAGTATGCCATAACAGATCGGCATATCCAAGGTCGTCAAGACGGCTAACGCCAATCTAAAGCAACTGATTTAGGCAGCTCTGGCATGTAAGACTCAGCTGAAGTACTGATGTTCTCCACCCCCATAACAAACCCCAGAGGTTCGTGGAGCGCCCACCCGTCACTCCCCTGGTTCTCCCACGGCATGTCTTCATGCCATGCATCTGCTGACAGGATGTTTTTCCCTCCTTGCATAGCCCTCATGTCCTCTTCTACAGATGTTTGCTAAAGCAGGAAAATAATCCTGCAGCAACTGGGAATGGGGATTATAATTAATGGACATTTTTGTTGGGGAAGATCAAGTCTGAAATTATAAACTTCAGAAACCTTTTTAAACCGCAGATATACTACATGTTTTACATTTCCTGCATTGCAGAAAAGTTATTCTGCGACAGGGTGGTCAAGTTAAGATTAAGATCCTACATCTGTACACCACTGTCTCCACTCATACTGGGGCGGCAGGTAGCCTAGTGGTTAGTGTTGGGCCAGTAACCGAAAGGTTTCTATATCGAATCCTCAAACTGAAAAATGTACAAATCTGTCTTTCTGCCCCTGAACAAGGCAGTTAACCCACTGTTCCTAGGCCGTCATTGTAAATAAGAATTTCTTCTTAACTGACTTGCCTAGTTAAATAAAAAATAAATAAGTACTCCAAGAGATTAATTTCAGTTCCTCTAGCTGGAAATGCTGTTTTGCGTTCCATATACAGTACATGTGTTAATGTTATTATTAGGAAAACACTTTGGTTTGTATTCATCCACTGAGAATGAGTTGATGAAGTGCAACACATACCCACTTGTATGATTGGTAGGCCTTTTATGTCAAAGCATCTTCATCTGTTCATCTTTGCCTGCCAGCATCTTCAGAAAACAGTGTTGCTGCACACTGTTTAGCAGTTTTGCATCGTTTCAAATCAAATGTTATTGGTCACATGCAGATGTTATTGTGGGTGTAGTGAAATGCTTGTGGTCATAGCTCCAACAGTGCAGTAGTATCTAACAATTCACAACAATACACACAAAACTAAAAGTAAAACAATGGAATTAAGAAATGTATAAATATTAGGATGAGCAATGTCAGTGGCATTGACTAAAATACAGTAGAATAGAATACAGTATATACATATGAGATGAGTAAAGCAGTATGTAAACATTATTAAAGTGACTAGTGTTCCATTATTAAAGTGGCCAGTGATTCCATGTCTATGTATATAGGGCAGCAGCCTCTAAAGTACAGGGTTGAGTCACCGGGTGGTGATGGCTATTTAACAGTCTAATGGCCTTGAGATTGAAGCTATTTTTCAGTGTCTCTCCCAGCTTTGATGCACCTGTACTGACCTCTCCTTTTGGATGATAGTGGGGTGAACAGGCCGTGGCTCGGGTGGTTGATAATCTTTTTGGCCTTCCTGTGTCATCGGGTGCTGTCGGTGTCCTGGAGGGCAGGCAGTGTACAGGGGCCTGCTCCCTCTGCTGTTTCCTGAAGTCCACCATCAGCTCCTTAGTTTTGTTGACGTTAGGTTATTTTCCTGGCACCACTCCACCATGGCCCTCACCTCCTCCCTGTAGGCTGTCTCGTCATTGTTGGTAATCAGGCCTGCTACTGTTGTGTCGTCTGCAAACTTGATGATAATATAGTTACTGTCACTGAGATGGTGGCTTTCCTTCTACCAGTGCCTGGGTTTTGACCCCTGTTGTAAATTCTGATTGTACCACTTGAATAAAAACTAAAATGTTGTGGACATTGAGATTTGATTAACAAAATGTCTCATTGAGAACATGACAGAACAGTGTTTTTGTGTGCTTTATTTCTTTCTTGTTTCTGTATGTCATGGAGAGTTGTAGGTTAAATCTCAAAGTGCTAGGCTAAAGTACACCTGCTGCTGTGCATGTCTCCATTGTCCCATAACAACCTACAGAGCTAAGACAATGTTAGTATTTTGGTGAAGTGTATATTGTTTTGACAGTATAGAAATCAACCAACTGAAAGCTATCAATCAGTACTGTATGTTACCCACCCACTACCAGAGGCTTAATCTTTCCCAAAGTCACACACGCTAGCCCAGTATCATCCAATCTCCTAGTGTTGCCCAAATAGGTTGTTTCATCCACCTCATCCCTTGGGCTTCCAATAGAAATACTCCCGCCTCTCAACAGTGTGATTCACCACATTCCTCATCCACAAAGTCCAGTAACTCCCACAGGGCATCCTGATTCCTGACCCCTGGCCCCAACCTGCTCCTACTTCTGTGGAAACATCAAACATCATTAACCTTTTGGTATTTTCTTTTTAAATTCTGTTCCCTGTAAGTAATCTAATTTGTTTTCCAATTTCAGACTAGTCGGGGACTGTGAGTGTAGAAATAGTATTTCATGTGAAATTTATGGGCCACATTCTTCCGAGTGAAGCAGGGTTTCTTGTGAAACATTTTGAGACGTGTTTGCGGGGGAGTAAGTACAAGGATGTGTGAAACTTACTTTCTGTAGGCATTACTCCATTGCCAAAGGACAGTTAGTCTGGACATTAAAAACACCACCAGTTGGGGTCATTTGATCCCTATCTAATGCTTACATTTGTGCTTACCCAGGACATGTTACTTTGAGGAAGGAAAGCAAAATCCATTTTTCTTTTCAAATCATGTCAAGACACTAGTATTGCATTTTACCACACATTATGCAACTCATGGTGATCCTAACTGGAGAATGAAGGAAGTGCCTTTGCACATGTTTGCATATTAAGGTTTAAGTCTAATGAAACTGTGGCTAGGTTGTAGGGAACCAACCTGGATCAATCTCAGGATCATTATATATTGATATTCTGTCATGTTGTCAACCCTTCCACAACATCAACTACATTTGTGTTGATATCAAGAAAGCAAAAGTACTTTCATTTCAATAGCAAATCATGGTGACATACTATATGGCATTGTCCTGCAGTCTTTTTCCAAAGAACACATACTGCGTGTTTCCATGGACCAATTCTAGCCAGTTAATCATTCTGAATGTTGACCTTTTCAGTAATTTTTCTATAGATAATGCATTGCTCTCCAGAGGTAATACTAAACAGAACATTGGGCTAGGTTAAGGGCAATTCCACGGTAACAGAGTGACACTGAGACTCAGATGTTTCACTTCAAAATGTATGTCAAACAAAAACCAATGATTGCAAAGTTAAACAAACCATACAACTCTATGCGCAAATGACAGTTTCCACTGAAATGTTACAAAAACACATGGCAGAATTCATCTTGCAGGAACTGCTGACACACTCCAGCCACATGAGGTCTTGCATTAGGAGGAACCCAGGGCCAACCGCACCAGCATATGGTCTCATGGGTCTGAGGATCTCATCTCGGTACCTAATGGCAGTCAGGCTACCTCTGGCGAGCACATGGAGGGCTGTGCGGCCCTCCAAAGAAATGCCACCCCACACCATGACTGACCCACCGCCCAACCGGTCATGCTGGAGGATGTTGCAGGCAGCAGAACATTCTCCACGGCGTCTCCAGACTCTGTCACGTCTGTCACGTGCTCAGTGTGAACTTGCTTTCATCTGTGAAGAGCACAGGGCACCAGTGGCGAATTTGCCAATCTTGGTGTTCTCTGGCAAATGCCAAACGTCCTGCACAGTGTTGGGCTGTAAGCAAAACCCCCACCTGTGGACGTCGGGCCCTCATACCACCATCATGGAGTCTGTTTCTGACCATTTGAGCAGACACATGCACATTTGTGGCCTGCTGGAGGTCATTTTGCAGGGTTCTGGCAGTGTTCCTCCTGCTCCTCCTTGCACAAAGGCGGAGGTAGTGGTAACGCTGCTGGGTTGTTGCCCTCCTACGGCCTCCTCCACGTCTCCTGATGTACTGGCCTGTCTCCTGGTAGCGCCTCCATGCTCTGGACACTACGCTGACAGACACAGCAAACCTTCTTGCCACAGCCCGCATTGATGTGCCATCCTGGATGAGCTGCACCACCTGAGCCACTTGTGTGGGTTGTAGACTCCGTCTCATGCTACCACTAGAGTGAAAGCACCGCCAGCATTCAAAAGTGACCAAAACATCAGCCAGGAAGCATAGGAACTGAGAAGTGGTCTGTGTTTACCACTTGCAGAACCACTCCTTTATTGGGGGTGTCTTGCTAATTGCCTATAATTTCCACCTGTTGTCTATTCCATTTGTACAACAGCATGTGAAATGTATTGTCAATCAGTGTTGCTTCCTAAGTGGACAGTTTGATTTCACAGAAGTGTGATTGACTTGGAGTTACATTGTGTTGTTTAAGTGTTCCCTTTTATTCGTTTGAGCAGTGTATACACACACACACACACTGTGGGGAGAACAAGTATTTGATACACTGCCGATTTTGCAGGTTTTCCTACTTACAAAGCATGTAGAGGTCTGTAATTTTTATCATAGGTACACTTCAACTGTGAGACGGAATCTAAAACAAAAATTCAGAAAATCACATTGTATGATATTTAAGTAATTAATTTGCATTTTATTACATGACATAAGTATTTGATCACCTATCAACCAGTAAGAATTCCGGCTCTCACAGACCTGTTAGTTTTTCCTTAAGAATCCCTCCTGTTCTCCACTCATTACCTGCACCTGTTTGAACTTGTTACCTGTATAAAAGACATCTGTCCACACACTCAATCAAACAGACTCCAACCTCGCCACAATGGCCAAGACCAGAGAGCTGTGTAAGGACATCAGGGATAAAATTGTAGACCTGCACAAGGCTGGGATGGGCTACAGGACAATAGGCAAGCAGCTTGGTGAGAAGGCAACAACTGTTGGTGCAATTATTAGAAAATGGAAGAAGTTCATGATGACTGTCAATCACCCTCTGTATGGGGATCCATGCAAGATCTCACCTTGTGGGGAATCAATGATCATGAGGAAGGTGAGGGATCAGCCCAGGACTACACGGCAGGACCTGGTCAATGGCTTGAAGAGAGCTGGGACCACAATCTCAAAGAAAACCATTAGTAACACACTACGCCGTCATGGATTAAAATCCTGCAGCGCACGCAAGGTCCCCCTGCTCAAGGCAGCGCATGTCCAGGCCCATCTGAAGTTTGCCAGTGACCATCTGGATGATCCAGAGGAGGAATGGGAGAAGGTCATGTGGTCTGATGAGACAAAAATAGAGCTTTTTGGTCTAAACTCCACTCGCCGTGTTTCGAGGAAGAAGAAGGATGAGTACAACCCCAACAACACCATCCCAAACGTGAAGCATGGAGGTGGAAACATCATTCTTTGGGGATGCTTTTCTGCAAATGGGACAGGACGACTGCACCTTATTGAGGGGAGGATGGATGGGGCTATGTATCGCAATCTTGGCCAACAACCTCCTTCCCTCAGTAAGAGCATTGCAGATGGGTCAGCATGACAACGACCCGAAACACACAGCCAGGGCAACTAAGGAGTGGCTCCGTAAGAAGCATCTCAAGGTCCTGGAGTGGCCTAGCCAGTCTCCAGACCTGAACCCAATAGAACATCTTTGGAGGGAGCTGAAAGTCCGTATTGCCCAACGACAGCCCCGAAACCTGAAAGATCTGGAGAAGGTCTGTATGGAGGAGTGGGCCAAAATCCCTGCTGGAGTGTGCACAAACCTGGTCAAGAACCTCAGGAAACGTATGATCTCTGTAATTGCAAACAAAGGTTTCTGTACCAAATATTAAGTTCTGCTTTTCTGATGTATCAAATACTTGTGTCATGCAATAAAATGCAAATTAATTACTTAAAAATAATACAATGTGCTTTTCTGGATTTTTGTTTTAGATTCCGTCTCTCACAGTTGAAGTGTACCTATGATAAAATTACAGACCTCTACATGCTTTGTAAGTAGGAAAACCTGCAAAATCGGCAGTGTATCAAATACTTGTTCTCCCCACTGTACATACATACTGTTGAAGTCGGAAGTTTACATACACCTTAGCCAAATACTCAGTTTTCACAATTCCTGACATTTAATCCTAGTAAAAATTCCCTGTCTTAGGTCAGTTAGGATCACCACTTTATTTTAAACATTTTATTTGTAAAAAAAAAAAAAAGAGGGAGCTTTTACCAAAATCCTGTTACCAGATTTTGCATATGCACTGTTCTTCCAGTAAATGTGTTTTGTAAAATGTTCAGTGGGAATTGTTAAAAGTAGTCCTTGTGCATAGAATTGTATGGTTTGTTTAACTTTGCAATTATTGGTTTGCTTGACAAAGATTTTGAAGTGAAAAATCAGTCTTAAAAGTAGTCCTTGTGCATAGAATTGTATGGTTTGTTTAACTTTGCAATTATTGGTTTGCTTGACAAAGATTTTGAAGTGAAAAATCAGTCTGTGTCAATCTTTGACTGTGGAATTACCCTTAACCATAACATCATTCTTGTCATTACACCAAGGCCAATATGTATCACTGTACACCAGTGCTGCGGTGCTCCTGACCCAGTTTCTCTGAAAACGTGGTAAATCTACCAAGAAAATAGAGAAACGCATCATTACCAGCTTTGCATCAACTGCCTTAAATGACGGATGAACATATGAATGCACTCAGGAGAATAACTATGTATTTTACATCAACAGAAAAGCCACAGGCCAGACAAATGGATGTGTAGATGTATCTGTATCATAAACAAAGTATTGTATTCACTGTGGTTAGGAAACTGTTCCGTGCCATATTTTACAGAAGTCTTGAGTATTTTTTTCATTGCAAGTATTTAAAATAATAGTTGTTGTACTCAGGGATATCCCTACAAAAGTGTGTGCTCTGCCAGATATGTCAGTAATGTCTCTTGTAGCTAACATTTCTAATGCCACCCTTATGATACCACAGACATTGTCTGTCAAATTGTGTGAATATCCCAAAAGGATGGATCTCCCATCATGGTAGTATAGCACTGAGACCTTTTATACAAAGTTCAGCAATTTGTTAGAAGGAAGCTGTATCTAATTTTAAGGTTTATCAAGAATGAATTTGACTTCTTTCTAAATCCAAAAATGAGATACTTTTGGGGATTTAGTCCTGTTATCCACACATTCTCAGGACATTAGTTAACCCGAGTGTGAATGTTCTACATTACTGTATAATTTAACAGTTGGTGGTTTCATGAATTGTTCCTTTTTCCTCTCCTCTACAGCGGCAACTGAGGGAAGAGTCAATGGTGGCGAGGACTTCTTTCAGAAGGTAAGTCTCGAGTCGGTATTGTTGTGTTTGGATGTCCAGAGGAGAACACTCAGGTGGTGAAATTAGAGAAAGTGGCAGGTGTTCCCCTAATAGGGTCCTGATAACAGAACAAAGAATTTCAGATAAGTTAGTATTACTTTTTGTTGAAACTATTGTACCTGATATTATTGTGGACATTGCACTAGTCAGGCTTGTGTTTGACAGGCTGAGGGTGCACATTCGATAGAACAAAAATGGACTACTCTCCACAATTAGGGAATGTACAGACAGAGACGGATGCAATACGCATTCATACACTATACACATTCATCTGTTTTGTTGTCATACTTTGTTAACATTAAATATTTTCCTATTTTTCTACGACTCAGTTTAGTTTGTACTAGTCTGCTCTATGCTATTGCATAGGAACCTAAGTAATTGCCTGAAAGAAAATGGAAAAGTGTTTGAATGCACTGCTCCTGTCTAAAGTGCTGTTTCCTGAAGTGTTTGAACTTCCTCCACATAGTATGTTAATGGACTTTAATTAACTAAGTTGGCATTCTTTGTCTGGTTTTGAGGCAAGTTTATTTAAATGTCAAAGCAGGAAGCAATTTAACTGTCCCTACAGCCATTTCAAAACCAAGAATGCAAACCATGCGTCATCCCATAATTTTTTTTACCATAAATTCTAGACATGTTTTGTCTCTGTAAATATGAAGCTCAGTCAATTAAACTTATCTGACATAAATGTAGGTGGTGCCTTGGCTTGCCAATCATGCTTTTCCAAAGCCACGGCCCTGTCTTCACAGTTCACATGCAATCCTCCCTACGCCAACTCGCCATTCCAATGGATGCCTGTCAGAAGTTAAAAGACAAGTAACACAGACAGTGACGTTTTTATTGAAGAATTTCCATTCAAATGGGTCTGTAATTTTCCTCCGATAGCATGACAACCACAGAGACCCAATTAATGTCAGTAAAATAAACTATCTCTAGATCTGGAACACTTTATTTGAAAGAAAATGTATGAAGTTTGTGTGGACTACCTTGAAGTTGATGAAAATGTAAAGTGTAACTTGACCCTTTCCTTCCTCAAACACACCCATGCACCACACACACATTTATGAATTTCCTCATGTCACACACAATGATTTTCTCTCACCCCTCCACGACACTCACACACATTGTCTTTTTGTGGTAAGCAGTTTGCAAAGAAAAAAACTACACTTGCAGGGATTTGCCTGTGGTAGATCACCCTCTTACTCACTGTCTGTTCGTCTTCCGTTCAGTCCAGGCCAGCTCTCAGACCCCCCCCCCCCCTCCCTCTCTACCTCTCATGCCGGGTCCAAGCATTGTTTCCCACTCAGATCACTGTATTAAATCATTTGTAATGTATTGTTATATGGATCTTTGGTGTATTTGACTGATGGACAACATGCTTTATGTGTAGGCTATTATATAATCTCTCATTGACAGATTATGTGTGTAAAACAGGAATTGACAGACTGAGAATTTTACTTCTGGGTAACCAAGATTAGCTATAATAAAATGTGAACTGCATTTTAAAAAATATATTTATTTTACCAGGTAAGTTGACTGAGAACACATTCTCATTTACAGCAGTGACCAGGGGAATAGTTACATGGTAGAGGGAGATAAATGAGCCAATTGGAAACTGGGGATGATTAGGGGGCCATGACTGTATGAGGGCCAGATTAGATATTTAGCCAGGACACCGGGGGTTAACACCCCTACTCTTACGATAAGTGCCATGGGATCTTTACTGACCACTGATTTCCCTATCTGAAAGACGGGTGACATTTTAACTCAAAGACCATGGACCATTGAACAGTTCAACAGGCTATTAGGCCATCTAATTTCGGACCGTGAAGAGTTGGAATGGTAGACTATGGACCATAGAACTTTAGTGGAGGCTTTTGTCAAATGTCTTTCAGTGCTGAGCCAGTCCCTCCCTCCTTATCCCTCGCCTGTGGTTCTGTAAACAACGCCAGCTTGATATACGAGCACTGATTCAGTGTGATCTGAGGCCAGGAGGATTCTACTTCATTTGTTCAGGAGTACAACGCAGCCCTGTAGTTTTGTGCTGCTAAACTAGTGTGAAAGGAAACTATTTAGATCATTTTTGTAGAAACTAGAGGGATAGAGTGAGGAAGAAATTGGAGAAAAGGTGAAAATGAGTCATCACATTGCAGTGAAGCGATCAGTGATGTCTTTGTGAGGTGTCCATTGCAGCAATCCGATAGCCATCTAAATTGGTTCGTTCCTCTGTAGATACCTAGTCACTTTTTATGTTGTAACAAGTGAAAAGAGTACTGAAATATCCTACTCCACTAGAAGTACTGTTACTGTTGGAGCTAGGAACACAAGCATTTCGCTACACCCGCAATAACATCTGCTAAATATGTGTATGTGACCAATAAAATTTGATCTGATTTGTTACTTTAATGAAATTTTACTCAAGCAAACTACTAGTATAAAAAAACTACTCAAGTAAAAGTACAAAGTAGCTCATTTAAAAAGTACTCCGAGTAAAGGTAATTTTGTAACTTTTAAAATAAAAACATTGACCTTTTATAGCTAATTTCGCTAAGGTTACTTGAACGTTGTTACACATTATATTTTCCATGCAATACATTGAAAAAGAGTGTAAAAAATAACTGGATTTTTCAATACTATTCATATTTGAAAATAAATCATGTATTGATTAATTATAAGCATAAAGTACATATACAAAATAATCACCCATTTACGCCCTTCACTCACTCACCCATACAAAGGCCAAAGGGGGAGTGCTGGGACACTGGACATACCTAAAGGATTTGATGTCAAATTAGCTCTGAAGGTAATCACAGAACATCATGGAAATAGAAATGTTTGAGAAAGCCCCTTCTCTACTCCAGGAGGGTTATCGATGTTGGGGGCTATAGATATTGTATTAGATTGATTGATTAACTATATATAGGCTACATACAGAGTACATTTAGGTGATGTAGTGTTCCTTGAGCAAAAACACAGGTGTTATGTTCTAACGCCGTCACGTTTCTCTGAACTTGCTGTTCAGTTTTATCAGGGCCTGATTTTGTGAATCGAGTTTATCCGGGCTCGCTTTGCAACAAAGAGCAGTCCAACACAGCTAAAAAGACACTCACAAGCGTCAGAGGCAGGCAGGCCTGTGTCCAGTTTGAGGGACAGCTTCTTTATGTATGGAAAGGAATGAAGCATGTTCATCTTGTCTGACACACATGCAAGGTACCCATCCAGCTCCCCTGTACCTTGTGACCTTCTCGGTACCTTCTTCATCAGATGAATGCTGTCTCTGTTGCTCTGTCTCAACCTCTGTCATTGTGTCAAGATGATGCTTCAGATAGACCAAATCTGTATAGTGTCAAATACACAGAATATTTCAACAAATTCTGCTTCATGTGGCAACTTAGTTAATCATATCACTGACATTATAATAGACCACACAGACTTCCATTGTTATTATTCCCAGTTACTGTGACTAGAGTGACCTTTGTCAGTTGTTCTCAGACCTAAAAAGTTGTCTAATGTTGAGATGAGTCCATGTCTAGCTGTACCTACTGTGTCCACTCACACAGGTATTTTATGCACAGTTAGACTTACTGAATCTCTGGCTTTTAGATGAACGGTATTCTAATTTACACAGACAAAATAGCTACAGTACATAGCAAAAAAATCCTAGGATTCTCTAAATACTGAATGTCATGACCAAGCAAGCCAACGTTAACTAGCTAGCTCACTACGTCACTTATGGATGTTAGACTAATGTTGTTAGCTAGCCCATATAACTTACATGGCTGGCTAGCCACCACCACACATAGTCATATCGACGTGCTAGCCATAACGGCTATCATCATCAGGTGGTGGTTAGCCATGTAGCTACCTTAACTGCAAGGATAGTTTGCTAATGTTAGCATGCTAGACAACTAGGCTAACAGTAATGTATTGCAGTGACCCTGATTTATACGCGCTTTTGTGGCAGATTAGTTGGCGCGCTGGGTTTGGTGCCAGAAGGTTGAGGGTTCAAGCTGCACTCCATGCCTGTTTCAATATTGGTGTCGGAAGTGATCGGACCTCGCATCCACGACAGAGCGTGTGCTTGACCGGTGAACGCGCTCCTGCAAGACTGTGTCCTGTGAGGTCTAGCATGAAGGTAGTAGTGTAGCGACCCTGGTTTATGAGCGCACACTTGAGCATGCTTTTGTGGAACCGTCGCTGGCTCGCTGGGCTTCGGGACTGAAGGTTGAGGGGTCGAGCCGCACTCCCTGCTTGTTTCATTAGAGCAGTGGTTCCAAAAAATGTTATAGTCCCGTACCCCTTCAAACATTCAACCTCCAGCTGCGTACCCCCTCTAGCACCGGGTCAGTGCACTCTCAAATGTTGTTTTGTTGTTGCCATTGTAAGCCTGCCACACACACACACTATACGATACATTTATTAAACCTAAAAATTAGTGTGAGTTTTTGTCACAACCTGGCTCGTGGGAAGTGACGAAGAGTTCTTATAGGACCAGGGCACAAATCATAATATTATAATAATCAATGCTCTTTATTTAACCATCTTACATATAAAACCTTATTTGTTAATCGAAAATTGTGAGTAACTCACCACAGGTTAATGAGAAGGGTGTGCTTGAAAGGATGCACATCACTCTGCAATGCTGGGTTGTATTGGAGAGAGTCTCAGTCTTAAGTTTTCCATACACTGTCTGTGCCTGTATTTAGTTTTCATGCTAATGAGGGCTGAGAATCCTCTCACATATGTAACAGTGTTGCTTCCGTCCCACTCCTCGCCCCTGCCTGGGCTTGAACCAGGGACCCTCCGCACACATCGACAACAGTCACCCTAGAAGCACCGTTACCCATCGCTCCATAAGAGCTGCATCGCTTGCAGAGCAAGGGGAACAACTACTTCAAGGTCTCAGAGCAAGTGACGTCACAGATTTGAAGCGATATTAGCGCGCACCCCGCTAACTAACTAGCCATTTCACACCGGTTACACAGGTACGTGGTTGCAAAGGGCATCAGTGTCTTAACAGTGCGATTTGCCAAGGCAGGATACTCTGAGCGCAGCCCAAACCAGAAATCTGGCAGTGGCTTCTGATTAAATTCAAACGTTTCCTCCCTTTCACGATATGTCTTAAACTAAACTAAGTTCTTTCTGAATTTTTGAAAATCTTTCGACCCATCATCGTTCAGTTTGTATGCACAGCTTGATTTGATTGACCCTGTATTGGCACAATGTGTGAAATTTGGATTTGATTGGACAATGATTAAACAATTAGGTTTTTTTCTGCCTCCAAGGGACTAGCAATCTTTCCATGTCCTCATAATCATCTATCATGGATAGCCTCCAAAATTGTACTCTGTAACGGATGATTTTAAAAAGGTAGCGAAATACAATGCTCCATTCAAAACTAAAGTAAAAGTTAAATTACTTACTTTGAAAAATACTTAGTCATTGAGTTTCAGAGTATTTGTACTTTAACGAGAGTATTAGTATAATCTCTGGTTTGAAACAGTAGAAGATATTATGCAGTAGCTCTTAATTTTGGATTATTTTTTAAACTATGCACATATTAGTTGAGTGCCTTAAGGATAATGTCTTCTCCCCAAAAATAATGGCGCTTGTGAGAGTTAGCACATGGATTGTTGGAACACGTTCAATTCATCCGATCAGTCTCATTGGATGAAAACCGTGGATGGATCACTAACTAAGATCCTCTGCTCTCAGTTCTCCTGTTTCAACAGAAGCGATCTCTCAATTCCCACCCACATCGCTTTACCTTCCTAAACCCTCTCTGTTTCACTCTAACACACACACACACACACACAATCTGAATCCACAGCTGCACCAGATACAGGAAGAAAGTCCACTCCATCCATGTTGATTGCCATCGTGCCACACACACACACACACACACACACGTATAAACTCACGTGCACCGAGCACATGTGGCTGTTTTTACGACACTGCCATAATGACATCCTGTTCGATTTGGGTTACAGTATGTAACTGCACCTCCTGCAAGATCCGATCATCATAACTTGTTATGAAACTGATCATAACGCTAGACGTATGCATTATTTGAAAAGGGTGTGGTAGGAGAAAGACTAAAGAGCGGAACATTAAATGTATAGTTAACCTAATTTGTGCAAATATCTGACCCATTTGAAAGGTATTTGCTGGCGCCTTCATAAAAATAAACGCCATCCACCCTTAAAATGGTGTGTGGTCTGTCTGAAATCACTCCCATCTGTATGGCCTTGCCAAGAACAGCAACTATGAAGAGGAAGAAAGTTCCTGAACAAGACCCTATAGAGAGAGATAAATTGAATGGGCCGTAAAGTTTGGACTTTGGAAACTATATAGTTGCATATACAGTGCCTTGCGAAAGTATTCGGCCCCCTTGAAATTTGCAACCTTTTGCCACATTTCAGGCTTCAAACATAAAGATATAAAACTGTATTTTTTTGTGAAGAATCAACAACAAGTGGGACACAATCATGAAGTGGAACAACATTTATTGGATATTTCAAACTTTTTTTAACAAATCAAAAACTGAAAAATTGGGCGTGAAATTATTCAGCCCCTTTACTTGAAGTGTAGCTACAATGCTGGTGTAGCTGAAGAACTTAAAAGTGCCACATGGAGTAAAAAGACGAGTTGGGTTTCTTCACCGGGACAATCATTTTGTGGAATTAAGATGAATACCTCGGTGACAAAAAATAGAAACCCCATTTATTGGCTCATGAGACTGATACAATTGGGGAGGGAAAGGTCCAAATGGGGGAGGGGATCAGTGCCGAAATTCCTGAAAAACAAAATGTTCTAGAGATGTCTTAATTATACAGTTGAGTGGGAGCACGTGTTTATGGAAGAAAAGTATATGGGGGGTTCATATAAAATATACGATAAGAGGCTAACTTGTGTATCATGATGAAGACAATGTGGGAAAGAAACAGAGATGCATCTCTGCAAATCTTGGATTTGGATATCCCTGGGGCTAGATTTTCCAGTGTAAAATGGTACAACGGAGTCCACGATTATTAGAGGTCAACTGTATACCATGTCGTCCTCATAGTTGGAAACAAAACGTTGTTTCCACAAAGTGCTAGCATGTTAGAATCTGGTAAATTAGTATCTGTCCAATTCAGAAAACAAACTGCTCTATTCAGTTCGTTAGGAAGGAAATACATCCAAAATGATGTTTATTTTCCCTTCACCCAAAAGACTACCTTCCTGGATCTCTATTTTATTGGTATTATCCTGTAAAATGGTTAGAAGTGCCACAGCCAAGAGCTTTCATGAGAACTCCAGCTTGGCAGGGGCTTTTCCTGCTATTAGATGAAGATAATACCCAAGACCAGTAACATGAGCCAAGGTCTTTAGTGAGAAAGGGAAAAATGCAACTCAACGAGACACATTTGTTATACTGTAGGAATGTGATATATATGGTGGAAGCCTTTTTTTGGCTGCCAATACTGTAGTGGATTTGTTTTTATAGGTTTCAATGAAGAAGGCAGAGACATAACAACCAGGTTAAATTGAGACTTTTCATAAAAATAGTCTTTTTTTTTCTTCCAAAACATAAGTTTGTAGCATTTGTATTGTGAATAGGCTCCACAATCAGTTATGCTACATAGAAGAACTACAGTGCCTTGCGAAAGTATTCGGCCCCCTTGAACTTTGCGACCTATTGCCACATTTCAGGCTTCAAACATAAAGATATAAAACTGTATTTTTTTGTGAAGAATCAACAAGTGGCACACAATCATGAAGTGGAACGACATTTTATTGGATATTTCAAAATTGTTTAACAAATCAAAAACAGAAAAATTGGGCGTGCAAAATTATTCAGCCCCTTTACTTTCAGTGCAGCAAACTCTCTCCAGAAGTTCAGTGAGGATCTCTGAATGATCCAATGTTGACCTAAATGACTAATGATGATAAATACAATCCACCTGTGTGTAATCAAGTCTCCGTATAAATGCACCTGCACTGTGATAGTCTCAGAGGTCCGTTAAAAGCGCAGAGAGCATCATGAAGAACAAGGAACACACCAGGCATGTCCGAGATACTGTTGTGAAGAATTTGGATACTAAAAGATTTCCCAAGCTTTAAACATCCCAAGGAGCACTGTGCAAGCGATAATATTGAAATGGTAGGAGTATCAGACCACTGCAAATCTACCAAGACCTGGCCGTTCCTCTAAACTTTCGGCTCATACAAGGAGAAGACTGATCAGAGATGCAGCCAAGAGGCCCATGATCACTCTGGATGAACTGCAGAGATCTGCAGCTGAGATGGGAGACTCTGTCCATAGGACAACAATCAGTCGTATATTGCACAAATCTGGACTTTATGGAAGAGTGGCAAGAAGAAAGCCATTTCTTAAAGATATCCATAAAAAGTGTTGTTTAAAGTTTGCCACAAGCCACCTGGGAGACACACCTAACATGTGGAAGAAGGTGCTCTGGTCAGATGAAACCAAAATTGAACTTTTTGGCAACAATGCAAAACGTTATGTTTGGCATAAAAGCAACACAGCTCATCACCCTGAACACACCATACCCACTGTCAAACATGGTGGTGGCAGCATCATGATTTGGGACTGCTTTTCTTCAGCAGGGACAGGGAAGATGGTTAAAATTGATGGGAAGATGGATGGAGCAAAGTACAGGACCATTCTGGAAGAAAACCTGATGGAGTCTGCAAAAGACCTGAGACTGGGACGGAGATTTGTCTTCCAACAAGACAATGATCCAAAACATAAAGCAAAATCTACAATGGAATGGTTCAAAAATAAACATATCCAGGTGTTAGAATGGCCAAGTCAAAGTCCAGACCTGAATCCAATCGAGAATCTGTGGAAAGAACTGAAAACTGCTGTTCACAAATGCTCTCCATCCAACCTCACTGAGCTCGAGCTGTTTTGCAAGGAGGAATGGGAAAAAAATTCAGTCTCTCAATGTGCAAAACTGATAGAGACATACCCCAAGCGACTTACAGCTGTAATCGCAGCAAAAGGTGGCGCTACAAAGTATTAACTTAAGGGGGCTGAATAATTTGGCCTGCCCAATTTTTCAGTTTTTGATTTGTTAAAAAAGTTTGAAATATCCAATAAATATCGTTCCACTTCATGATTGTGTCCCACTTGTTGTTGATTCTTCACAAAAAAATACAGTTTTATATCTTTATGTTTGAAGCCTGAAATGTGGCAAAAGGTCGCAAAGTTCAAGGGGGCCGAATACTTTCGCAAGGCACTGTATGTGGATGCATCAGTCCATCTGTGATTTGTTAACACTGGAAATGAATAACTAAGCCCAACTCCTACCAGATATTGAGTTGTATTATGTATAGGCTACTTTTTCACAGGTACAATAAATCTTACCTTTGCAACTGAATTGACTAGATCATTTGAAATGGTTGAAATTCAATATTGTTATGCATGTTTACATGGGGCCCTGCAATAACTAGGATCAATATTTTTTGTCAATCTTATTGCAAGCTCAAAGTAAGATTGTGAGGCATGCAATTACCCCATTATTATGTAGCCATTCTTTATGCTCCACTTCACTTTCCATATTTGTGTGATTATAGTATGTTTGAGAAACTCAGTGAGGCTTGAAGGACCGTCCGCTCAACCGTCAGTGGTCCTTAACAGTGTGGAATACCAGAGTGAAAATGCACACGTTCAACTAGCACTGCCCTACTGGTGTTTGAGACTGGTGCTGGAAAATCTGTCAGTCAGTTTGGAGGGTGTTTAGAGGATACCATGCAGGCCCACTTCCCAAACATATGGAGGAATTTGGACATTTCCCCTATGAATATTGTGCTGCATCAAGATAGGAAATTGTAGAATGAAGGCTGTTCTTTAGTATTCTTCTTAGAAATGCAGTTCAATACATAAATAGGGACCATAGATCCAGCAATGTGGCAGTTACTCTAATGAGTAAATACTGTACAATCCTGACCATAGACGGGGACATTTACAGTAAGCATGTTGTCCCTCTCTGCATGGGTTTCCATGTGAGGTCCTTGCATAACCACTGAAGCCCAGGAAAAACATGGATCAGCTTCATACTGCATGAGGGAACAGTCATAAGGCGCTCACGTGTCCAAGCCAGTCTCAGTTCATTCCTTCTCCATCCAAAAACACGAGCCCCCGGTACGCGTTAAAGCAAACAATCACGACAGGACCTTTTGTAAAAACAAGGAAATTGAGGACAAGGACAGATCTCTGTGTTTTGGAGATGAATGGTTTTGAGAAATATTCATTTCTAATGTGAACCACCAGTCAGCAGGTCTCCATAAGGCGATGCAGATGGTTCGTGTTTCTCAGGGCTTAACTGTGTGATCCCCAGTCAATGTTCAGGAAGTTAGGCGAAGGTGAGCGGCCTCATGAGCTTGTGGATGAGGAGTGTAGTACCTCAGAATAGCATACTCTGTCCTCTTGGACTTTGCTCTTTCTTTTTTGGGGTTCTTTTTTGTTTCACATTCGTGCAAATGCTCCTGGTTACAATGGGTAGGCTAGTCAACAGGCTCTCACAGAATGCAGCTGACACGTTTCACGTTTTCCTAAACCACCCAGTCCACTTCAGAAAATATGTAGATGTCAGCTTTTTTCGTCGCTTAGTACCGACGGGAAACATTTGTTTCAGTAAGTTTTTATAACAAAAGGCACGTTTTTGCTTGATCGTACCATTTCTCCACCGTTCTGGTTCATTTCTCCAGTTTCCTTTTTTGAGTTTGACTTTCGCGCATGTTCTCTCCTTCAGAGTGCAAGGCCTTTTTAGAAAATTGTTGATGGTAGACCTCTCTTCGTAGGTGCTCTCAAGTCAGCATGGCAAGAGGTTAGAGGAGGTGTAAGGCAGTGAGGCATTGTCCCAAGTTTAGACAAGCTTCAAGCCACATTCAATCAGCCATTAAAACTGCAGAATTGTGAATGTTTCTGGCCAACGCTGACGAGAACGTGGTCCTCATTTAATACTGTTTATTTGAAGTGAGGCTGGATCTCATATGTTTAAAATAATCTCTCTTAACCCTGAAGTAAAATATTGCATAATTTGATCAGCTGCGTGATTAACTTTTGTGTTCGTACATGTTAGAAATTGTGAGCTCCGGCAAAATGAAGTCTCCACCCTCTCAAAAGGAAACTCTCAGCCCCCCCCACACACACACATGCGCAAAGCACAAGAGTTGAAGCAGTTGAAGCACCCCCTTCGTCCAATCCTGATGCGTCCAAATAACCAGTGAAGAAAACCCCCCAAATGTAATGATGCTAGTTATCTCATGCATCACATTCAGTCCCTGCAGATTCTTCAGTCTACACGCAAAATCTGCCCACACGAGATTGTTTAAAATGGCACCTGTGTTAAGATGTGTGTGTGTATAGCAATGTGTACCATGCAGTTATCATCTGTCATGTAAAATTGGTCATCTAAACAGTCTACAGTATAGGCACTCTCAAGAAGAATTATGGCGCAATTATCGGTTTGCTGATCTCCATTTCTGTACTATTGAACTAAGATATGTAATAACACTTTATTTTTCCTTTTATTAAATATGACCAATATCTATTTCAGGTCATGGATGAAACCAAAACACAGATAGCGTGGCCTTCCAAACTGAAGATCGGCGCCAAGTCCAAAAAAGGTGAATGTTTGTTTGTTTTGATTCTACAGATACAGATCAGCTGTAATTATATAAAAATGAACATCCCTCCTGTTTACTGCCCTACAATTCACTCCACTGTTGCTTTTTCATATCCGGGTGTAAGTCTTTAGGTTTGTTTGTGACAGATATATGCTGATTATGTCTATACAGGAAGAGTATAAATCGGTTTATTTGCAAGGACAACATATGCTTGCTTGATTTCCCTCTGAAAGACCCCCCCTAAGTCATTTTTCTAATCAAGAAAAAGGTCACAGCAGTTTATTCATATTTTGACCACTTACTCCTCTCTCTGGTCAGTCATTTACACCAGACTTTACACCAATTTGTAAGTTTGTTTGAGGACCCTTGAGTTAGAAGTTATATCCATGTAATGGCTGAGTTGTTCCACTGCTCTGTTGTTCCACTGCTCTGTTGTTCCACTGCTCTGTTGTTCCACTGCTCTGTTGTTCCACTGCTCTGTTGTTTCACTGCTCTGTTGTTTCACTGCTCTGTTGTTTCACTGCTCTGTTGTTCCACTGTCCACTGCTCTGTTGTTTCACTGCTCTGTTGTTCCACTGTCCACTGCTCTGTTGTTCCACTGTCCACTGCTCTGTTGTTTCACTGCTCTGATGTTCCACTGTCCACTGCTCTGTTGTTCCACTGTCCACTGCTCTGTTGTTCCACTGTCCACTGCTCTGTTGTTTCACTGCTCTGTTGTTTCACTGCTCTGTTGTTTCACTGTTCTGTTGTTTCACTGTTCTGTTGTTCCAATGTCCACTGCTCTGTTGTTTCACTGTTCTGTTGTTTCACTGCTCTGTTGTTTCACTGCTCTGTTGTTTCACTGCTCTGTTGTTTCACTGCTCTGTTGTTTCACTGCTCTGTTGTTTCACTGCTCTGTTGTTTCACTGCTCTGTTGTTTCACTGCTCTGTTGTTTCACTGCTCTGTTGTTCCACTGCTCTGTTGTTCCACTGCTCTGTTGTTCCACTGCTCTGTTGTTCCACTGCTCTGTTGTTCCACTGCTCTGTTGTTTCACTGTCCACTGCTCTGTTGTTTCACTGTCCACTGCTCTGTTGTTTCCCTGCTCTGTTGTTTCACTGCTCTGTTGTTTCACTGCTCTGTTGTTTCACTGCTCTGTTGTTTCACTGCTCTGTTGTTTCACTGCTCTGTTGTTTCACTGCTCTGTTGTTTCACTGCTCTGTTGTTTCACTGCTCTGTTGTTTCACTGCTCTGTTGTTTCACTGCTCTGTTGTTCCACTGTCCACTGCTCTGTTGTTCCGCTGCTCTGTTGTTTCGCTGCTCTGTTGTTTCACTGCTCTGTTGTTCCACTGTCCACTGCTCTGTTGTTTCACTGCTCTGTTGTTTCACTGCTCTGTTGTTCCACTGCTCTGTTGTTTCACTGCTCTGATGTTTCACTGCTCTGATGTTTCACTGCTCTGTTGTTTCACTGCTCTGTTGTTTCACTGCTCTGTTGTTTCACTGCTCTGTTGTTTCACTGCTCTGTTGTTTCACTGCTCTGTTGTTTCACTGCTCTGTTGTTTCGCTGCTCTGTTGTTTCGCTGCTCTGTTGTTCCGCTGCTCTGTTGTTCCGCTGCTCTGTTGTTCCGCTGCTCTGTTGTTCCGCTGCTCTGTTGTTCCGCTGCTCTGTTGTTTCGCTGCTCTGTTGTTTCGCTGCTCTGTTGTTTCGCTGCTCTGTTGTTTCGCTGCT